>NC_031987.2:0-180199 GCF_001858045.2 Oreochromis niloticus
CCCAGTCAGTTTCCACACCTTAACCTCCCCCCTCTCCTCTTTACCCCTCCTCCCCTCACCCCTCACTTCTTCAACCCCATCCATGGGACCCTGCCTGGAGCTTCGCTGGGTGTCTCTGGAGACCTGAGATGGGCGCAGGTATGGTCTGTGCACCGGAGCCCGGCCCCCCTTCGGGGACCGTGCTTCCAAACTCGATTTCCCCTAACCATTTTGAACTTCTGTTTCTAACCCCAACCCTGTTCACAAGCCCTAACCCTAACCAGGGGGGTCTTTACTTTTCATTCCCCAACCCCCACTCACGTGGGGAACCCTCATGTTTTATAGCTCATTAACATTATTTTAAAACACATTGAAAAATACACATCACTGCAAAAAACATAAAAAATACACCAAAAAATACACAAAAAAAGTATAAAATATCTTGAAAAACATTAAAAACTTCATTTCCATTGGTTCATATTGTCTGTAAATAGTTAAAAATAAGTTTTCCTGTTACTATTGTTTACAACGTTGTGTATCTTTAAAACATGCACAATTCATAATTACAAATATAATTAAAAGCACCAAAAATAAAAAATCAACAAAAAAAATTACTAAAAACCATCAAAAAAACAACAAAAATATTTAAAATCAGTTCATAAAATACTAAAAACACTTTAAAACAAAGTTTTATTTAAAACTTTTATGTTGGTTAAAAACTATTAAAAAACATTAAAAACAATTTTGTGTTACTCAATTATATGCACATTTTCTATTTTTGTATTTTTTCATCACTATAGGCAAGGCTGCAAAAACTCCAAACATCAGTTCATTGAAAACTGCATTTTCAGTTTAGTTCATCAGAGGCTATATAAGGGGAGGAGTGCTGAACACCCTCATTCTTGCCCTGACAGCCGAAGGAGCAACATCTCCAGATTGTTAACAGCAGCCAGTTTTTCTGTTTGTACCGCGTGTGCCCTGGCCTGAAGAAGACCCTGTTGGGTCGAAACGTTGCCCCGGGCACACTACCAATTGGCCTATTTTGCATTTATTAAAAATTAATTAATTGTTTTATTTTCATTAAACAAAAGCACTTTTTTTGTTCTTTTGGTTTTATTTCTTCTTTTTTGCATTATCAATTAGATACATTATCATTCTTACCTACATTCATAAATAGCAAACAAATACATTTATTAAACTATAATACCAAAGGCTGCATCATCCACACAATTTTTTATTATTAGATAACAAAGGCTTCACCAGAGACAAGACAAAACAACACAACACAAAACAAAAAAATGGTCTACCTGGAGGATGACCAGGATTGGATCCCTGTACGGTACCGGGGACGGCGCTTAGTGCCTGGTGGCCGTAACAGGCAGTGGAGTAGCGGGAGGGCCCAAGGGAAGGACCGTGCACCTCCGCGTCCCTTCAGGGACCGGAACACTTTTCCTCTCCCTTTCTGAACACAAAGTTCAATTCCGGCCCTAACCTTAACCACTCGGACACCTAGTGGGAGAGGAGGACTGGGCATATCCCCACCCCTGTGATGGGCCCTAACCTTAACCTCCCCCCTCTCCTCTTTACCCCTCCTCCCCTCACCCCTCACTTCTTCAACCCCATCCATGGGACCCCGCCTGGAGCTTCGCTGGGGGTCTCTGGAGACCTGAGATGGGCGCAGGTATGGTCTGTGCTCCCAAACTCGATTTCCCCTAAACTGATCGCCTGAACACAGTGATCATAAAGCAAATATCAGGAACATTTTAGCCACTCTGAGTGAAGAAAATAGTCTGATTTTAATGTCTTTTAATGTGTTTGTGTTCAGCCAGGTTTCTAGGGTTTGGAAAACTCTGTGTTCAGATGCTCACCTTATAACTGTGATATTGGCAGAGCTCACGGCAACACGTATGTTTTCTTTCCGTCTTTATTTTGTGTTTGTGCGTGACATAATAAAAAGTACTGAATAAAGATCGACAATTGTCACGATCTGAGGAGACAGACCGTGCAGTGGTGTGTGTGGTGGACCCAGGTGCGAACACAAGAAAGTAGACTGGAGCAAACTAGAACTGAAAGCGAGCCTTTATTATGGCTGATGACTGGTCTCAAAAGAAACAGACAAGGATGAGGGCCGCACGAGAGCAGTAACTAAACAGAAAACTAAACTGGGAACAAACTATGGTAAGGCTATGGCTGAGGATACAAAAGGCTGGGCATGGAAACACGGAGGGTGGGAACACAGACGACGCGACACAGAATGCATGAAACACAGAGACTAAATACACATGAGGAATGATCAGGGGAAGTGGCCACACATGGGAGCACAGCTGACACACATGAACCTAACAACAGGACAGGAGAGGTGAAACTAAATACACTGACATTGAATACAGACTTTCAAAGTAAAACAGGAAACATGGAGATTAGACATGACATGAACTAAACATAACCACGCAGACATGACGCATGAACCAGGGAGACTTAGTACAGGGGGAGATGACATAAACAACTAAGGAACAAGACTAAACTGCAATCTAGAAATAAACTAGGTGAACTAAGCTAAGGCACAAATGAATACAAAAGATACATAAAACTCAAACACTGGGTCGCTCGACCCAGGACCATGACAGACAATCAGTTTGATCAGTTCAATTCAGTTTTATTTATACAGCGCCAAATCACAACAACAGTTGCCTCAAGGCGCTTTATATTGTACAGTCGATCCTACCTACAATGCAGGCCATACAATAATACATATAGAGAAAAACCCAACAATCACGTGACCCCCTATGAGCAAGCACTTTGGAGACAGTGGGAAGGAAAAACTCCCTTTTAACTGGAAGAAACCTCTGGCAGAACCAGGCTCAGGGAGGGGCGGGGCCATCTGCTGTGACCGGTTGGGGTGAGAGAAGGAAGACAGGATAAAGACGTGCTGTGGAAGAGAGACAGAGATTAATAAGAGATATGATTCAATGCAGAGAGGTCTATTAACACATAGTGCCCCCGCCTCCCGAACACCCAGTTTACAGGAAGTGTTGCTGCTGCTGTGTTTTGGAGCGAAAAGTATTCAGTTTTGTAGTGATGAGCAATAAACCAGGAGTGTTAATAGAGAGTTCTCATGTCGTCTGTGTTTACCTCCACAGCACAAACCTCCCGGTGTACACTGGTCAGCCATTTAATTTTGTTCCTTTCTCTGTGCATGAAGTCTATAAAGTGTTAGATCATAGAAAATCTTCAGGACCCGACTTACTAGATCCTTACTTCTTGAAACTGGGAGCTGATTTTGTGGCAGAGCCTCTCACAACACTTTTCAACTGCACACTGGATACAAATGAGGTTCATCACTAACCGTAAATCTCAGACTCATCACTGTGAATTATACTCTCAGGTAGGATGGCCTGCTTTGGAAAGGTGGAGGAACTCTCATCTATACAAGTAGTAATATATATGCACCTGCGACTGAGCAGGTCCGGAGGCCGGCCACGCAGAAGGCAGTGGCGGCGACTGAGCTGGTCCGGAGGCCGACCACGCTGGTGACGAGGTCCAGTCAGCGGCCTGAAAGGTGGCCGCTGACGCCGAATCCGACGTGGATGAGGAGGCTGCGACGGAGCAGCAGCTCCAGACAACACCATGGGAGCCGGCAGAGGAGCAGCTGCAGGCGACGGCGTGGGAGCTGGCGGTGACGGAGGAGCAGCTGCAGGGCCGGCAGGTGCGGGAACCTCTGGCTGAGGAGAGAGAGCACTCACAGCCGGCTCTGAACACTGTGGCTGCAGATCGGGGAACTGAACAGGATGATGCTGGACTGACTGGAGGGCAGGAGGAGACTGAGCAGCGGGGGACTGGAGGGCAGGAGGAGACTGAGCAGCGGGTGACTGAACTAACTGGACTGGAAGCTGAACAGCAGGCGAGGGAACAGACTGGACTGGGGAGGTTAATGGATGAGCAGAGGTGGGCGGAGCTAATGGCAGAGCTAAAGATGGTGACAATGCTGCAGTCTGGGCTAGCAAACCTGGCGCTTGAGCTGGAAACAGGTCAGCTAGCCTAACTAGAGATTGTGCTAGGGCATGGAAAGCTGGATCAGGAGGTGGATGAAGTGGTAGACTGGCAGGTGGAGAGGCTAGCTCTTCCGAGCCTCTGGGGAGGTCGGGCTTGGTTCTGGCTGCCCTCAGCCTGGGCGCTGGGACAGGCACCTGAGGTGGCTGGACTCCAGTCACCCCCACCTGAGAAACAGGAACTGGTGTGGAGGTAGACTGGGTCACAGCTGCCCTCGTCCTGGGAGCTGGCACAGGCACCAGCAACGACTGGGCAGCTGCCATCCCCACCCGAGGAGCTGGTATGGGTGCACGGACTGACAGAGCCTCAGCCGGCCTGGGGGCCGGAGTAGGGACCAGCGGAACCTCAGCTTTCCCCACCGGAGAAACTGAAACAGGTGTGGAGAAAAGCCGGGCTTGGGCTGCCCTTGGAGCAGGAACACAGGTAGGAGAAGGAGTAGGCTCAGATAAAACAGTCTTAGAATGAGCAGATCTAGGGTTTGCGTACACAGGAACCGTAACAGATTTATCAGAGATTGTTCTGGCCCTTCTGCCACCACTATTTACAGTCTTTAATTGAACAGTCTTTGGGGGTGTTGAAGTGCGGATATTGTCCTTAATAAAACCCAGCTCAGAGGGAGCAGAGCAGAAAAAAATCTTCCCAGTCCACGTCTGTGAAGGTTCTCATTCATCCAGGTCATCGTAGTCAAAGGAGTTTGCAAAGAAAAGCGTCTGGACTTCTTTAAGTTGCTTGAAGACGTTTCACCTCTCATCCGAGAAGCTTCTTCAGTTCTAAGGTCAAATGGCCGAGAGTCCCAGATTTAAACCCAGTGGGAGTATCCCCCCAAGGAGGGACAAAGGACCCCCTGGTGATCCTCTAATCACATGCGCCCAGGTGTGAAAGCGGGTGTGGGACCTAATCAGCCAAGGTTTCGGGTGAGCTCATTGTGAAACCTGGCCCCACCTTGTCATGTGAATTCCTGAGGTCAGATGGCCCAGGATGTGAGTGGGCGTTAAGTCGTCTGGGGAGGGAACTCAAAACTGGATTATAGATGGCAGACAGTTGGTGTCGTAAACCACCGCCTCTGTTCAAATATGGTCGCTCACAGTGGACATAGATGGCTTCTTTCACTCCTCTTTCAAACCATCTGTCCTCTCTGTCCAATATGTGAACATTGGCATCCTCGAAAGAGTGACCTTTATCCTTAAGATGCAGATGGACTGCTGAGTCTTGTCCTGTGGAGGTGGCTCTTCTATGTTGTGCCATGCGCTTGTGAAGTGGCTGTTTGGTCTCTCCAATGTAGAGGTCTGGGCATTCCTCGCTGCACTGTACAGCAGGTTTCACAATGAGCTCACCCGAAACACCTCACTAATTTACACCTCACTCAGATGGACCTGTGCCAAAGTAATAATATTATTAATAATAATATTAATATTGTGCTGACCAGGGTTATTTTCTTTAGTTTAGCATAAAACAATGTAAGTGAATGGAAACAAAATCCTAGTAGTTCCCATGCACTTTATTGTTGTAAGCTAATTTAAAGAAAACTGATTGCTGCCAGATCAGGAGAATGCCTGATCTGGCAGCATTTTTCAACTTACAAAACTTTGGGAATTATGACAGTCAAAATTTTACCGAGGGGTGAAAATATCCCTTTAAAAATAAACTTACCATGTACTCTTTGATGATATTTTGAGGGTTCTCATTCAGGTATATAATCACAGCTTGAAGGATGCATTCACACTTCACTTCGATTCGGGAACTCTAAACAAAACAACACATGCAGGGCAATTACTGTTTTGATGTTAGTAGAGACCCCCACAAACATAAAAACAATTTTTATTGTTGTTTAACCAATTCATAATTGTTTGTAAGTAATTTTAAACATGCTTTTTCCCCATAAAGATGAATTTATAACCCTCATTTCACAACTTGCAGGGAGAAACAATGTCACAGTAATGTAACGTAGCCTGCTAGTTGACAATCTAGATATATGGTTTTTAACTGGATGCACAGCAGACACCTACTTTCACAAATGTCTGCTTTTCCAAAATATACTAAAGGGCAAAGCAGATTTTATTCTAATATTTAAAGTGACAGTGTGTAGTTTTCTGCCATTAGGGGGCAACACGTTGCAAGCAAGCACTATTTTGTGTTAGAGAATGAGAAGCTTACAAATTCATTCCCATAAAGATTATATGTCAACTAGCTTTGCAACAATATCTTCACGTTGAACTAACTGCTCCAATAACTTTAGCAGTGGAATATATTGAAAGGTTGTTTTTGTTTTTTCCTCTAGAACATATTCCTCTGGCTCAACAACATTAAATTTTTCATAGTAAAACTTCTTGCGCTTAAATGTTGTTTCAAGTGATCCTCCTTTTGCAATACTTTTAAGTAGTGGATTTCCAGTGTATAATGCAGTGCACAACTCATTCACTAGCAATGCACTAACCTCAATATTATGCTCCTTGAGAACAGCCAAAGTTAAACTATTTGTTAAGGGTAAAGCAGAAGTAGTGAACAGAAAATGTAGCCCCTCGATTAAATTGTCGATTGCTGATGTTGGTACATGTGAAAAGACCTCCAACGTCAATAAAACCAAGGCAAGGTTTTTAACTACAGCTTCCTCCAAATTTTCACTAACTACACCAGCTTCACAATGCAAGTCAGAGGACCGTTCATCTGCAGACTCCTCAGAAAGATCATTTTTACTTGTAAATTCAGTTCTTTTCACTATTTCATTTTTGAAATCTTAGCATGCATGTATGAATGTTTTCTACTCTTGTGTCTGGAAAGTACCATATACATTAGTTTTGAAAGAACAATTTTGATAAACACAGTCTACTGTCTCAAACCTCTTGAGATGTTTATTAATATGGAGGAAGCATTCTCTGCTTGTTGATATGTGGCTTTCAGAACAAGAAGGACAAGTCAAAATAACATGTTCTACAGTGTGAGAGGGCTTAGCAACATGTGCACGACTTAGATGAGTCCTAAGACCACCCCATGTTTTGAAAGTACAAAGACAATGACTGTAAGTGCACGGATAGGAGCGTCTCAGACCAAGAATTGAGTGTTTAAGTCTCAAGTGTTTTAGAATTTGGTACCTTTTAGATACACTTAAAGAGCAAAGCTTACAACACCACATTTATAACCTAAAAGACCAAATAAGAGAATTCAAAATGTAAAATTGCATATTAAGGAGAAAGTAAATAATATGAAAGCATTTTGTACCTTTACATGCACTTTTGGAGCACAGCTCAAATTTCCACAGCTCCAAATTCCACAAGCAGCAACCTGAGAGAAAAAGAAAACCACAAAAAAATCGTGTACAGTGAGACACATGCAAGGGGTTGCACGGAGATGGTCTAAACTTAAGAACACTCCTGTTTCTTTTAAAATGTATTAATAATACAAGTTAAATTTCAAATGCTCCAACATTTCTGTAACTCATTTCATAAATCATGCCTTCTATCTCCAATCGATTGTCTTCTGTTCATGTGACCACGTTTACCATTATATACCGGAGCCCCCCCCCAAGCAACACGAAAATGGCCCAAAATAGGTCAAAACATGCCACAAAATGCTCGGGTGCGAGCGAGCGTTCCCTACGACATCTACATCACCCGGACGCTCACTCGCGCCCGTAAGCACGGGGGCGTGCTCGACGCCCGTTACGTCATCGCGAAAAACTAAAACATTAATAACTGCAAAACCGTAGCAGCACAAATGTTAATTTTACCGGCACAAACAAGCACTAACCAAGCAGAGCATTTTGTGGCATGTTTTTTTTGTCCTATTTTGGGCCGTTTTTGTGTTGCTTGGACTGGTGAACTCTGAATGACCTATGAAATAAAAGTGTAATCACTTTGACACCATAGTGATACAAATGATGATTTTAACAGCACAAACCGACACAAACGAAGCATTATCCACCCAGTATACTTGATTTTATTTTGGGGGGTAAGTGGGGGTCACCTTCAGAGGTCGCCTGCATGACACACTCACACAGGCGAAGCTAAGCAAGCAGTGGACAGCTAACATTCTCCTAACTTGATACTGCAATAAAAGAAATAAAATAAGTGTGCTATTCGGAGTGCGAATGAAATTTTAAACGCAGATGGGGCAATATTCAAATGTGCAGTAACATCGAATATGCAAATCAATGTTTCCAATGCTAGCTAAATGCTACAAAATGCTAAAACCTACAGAACACACACGGCCCATATATTTACCGGAAAAATATACGCCATATATTATCGCAAAGTACTAGTTAAATTATATTCTATTAAAAATACGAAGAAATTACCTTAACTCCAGCGGATGAATCATGATTAATCCCTCTTTCCAGACACGTGGCCAAAGCACACTGTGGCGTAGATGAAGAAGGCGAATGCGTATGCGCGAAGATTTTTTTCATTCTCTGCGCATGCTCAGAAAGGATGTGGAAAGGGCTCTTTGGATTTAATTAAATGTGTTCAATAAATTGAAAATATCACTATTATTTAACATTAAAACGGTTTAGAATTAATTAAATCAAATTTAAAAATATTAATTACACACATAAGATTAACAATTTTAAGTATATTGAACATAAAACTATGAATTAATTTTTAAAAAGCCCATGTTTCATTTTTTAGAGTGTAAGTATGATATTTACAGGATAGCAGCATTAATATAATGACAGTATGACAGTATGAATAGCAGCATAATATAATGACAGTGACAGTATGGTATGGCTAAGCAGGTTCAATTGTTTTTGTGCTTATTTGCAATGGTGATAGCTCTGGGAAAGAAGCTATCCCTGAATCTGTTTGTTCTGGTTTTATGTGACCTGTACCGTCTGCCTGACGGTAATAGTTCAAACAGTTGATTGCTGGGGTGAGAATGGTCCTTGATGATATTGCCAGCTCTGCTGAGGTACCGAGAGTTTGCAATGACCTCCAGGCTGGGCAGAGAGCAGCCAGTGATCTTCTGGGCTGTGTTGATGACCCTCTGCAGTGCTTTCCTGTCTGCAGCTGAGCACCCTGCATACCATGTTGTTATGCCGTACGTTAGGATGCTCTCTATGGTGGCTCTGTAGAATGTCACCAGCAGCCTCTCCTCCAGGTTGTTCCTCCTGAGCACTCTCAGAAAGTGGAGACGCTGCTGGGCCTTTTTTACCACCGCCGTGGTATTTGCAGTCCAGGAGAGATCATCAGAGATCTGCACGCCCAGAAACCTCATGGAGTGTACCCTCTCCACACAGTTCCCGTGAATGTAAAGTGGGGCCAGGTCTGCTCTTCCCTTCCTAAAGTCCAAGATGAGTTCTTTAGTTTTTGTGGTGTTCAGTTGGAGGTTGTTAACTGAACACCACTCAGTCAGTCTGTTGACCTCATCTCTGTAGTCTGACTCATCCCCCCTTGAGATGAGTCCAACCACAGTGGTGTCCTCCGCAAACTTTATGATGGTGTTTGAGAGATGGGTAGGGGAGCAGTCGGATGTGTAGAGCGTAAACAGGAGGGGACTCAGAACACATCCTTGTGGAGACCCGGTGCTGAGTGTGATGGTGCTGGACAGGTGGGGGCCGAGTCTGACAGACTGAGGTCTGTTTGTCAGGAAGTCCTTGATCCAGAGGCAGATGGGGGTGGAGAGTCCCAGGTGAGACAGTTTCTGGACCAGGATCTCCGGGATGATATGATTGAATGCTGAGCTGAAGTCCAGAAAGAGCATTCTTACATAGCTTCCTCTGTGCTCCAGGTGACTCAGCGCAGTGTGGAGCGCTATGGTGATAGCGTCCTCGGTAGATCGATTAGTCCTGTAGGCAAATTGGTGGGGGTCCAAAGTGGGAGGCAGACTGGCGGATCAGTTCTTGTTTTGCGGAAGTCCATGACCACTTCCTTTGTTTTCTTGGTGTTTAGGGTGAGGTTATTGTAGTCACACCATTCTGACAGTCGCTGGACCTCACCCCTGTAGGCGGTGTCGTCATCGTTGGTGATGAGCCCCATCAGAGTAGTGTCGTCTGCAAATTTGAATGAATGTCTGGGATGATGGTATTGAAGGCCGAGCTGAAATCAATGAAGAGCATTCTTACTGATGTCCCAGGATTCTCCAGGTGATCCAGAGCGGAGTGGAGGGCAGTGGAAATTGCATCCTCAGTGCAAGCTGGGTGAGAGGCAGTCCTTTATGTGCTTTAGGACCAGCTGCTTGAAGCACTTTTCAACCACTGGAGTCAGTGCGATGGGTCTGTAGTCGCTGAGGCTACTGATGGTGGTGGACTTGGGGACTGGGACTATTGTTGGTGATTTCAGGCAGTGAGGGACAGTGGCATGTGACAGGGAGAGGTTGAATAGTCTGGTGAACATAGGAGTCAGCTGGTCGGCGCAGGCTTTGAGCACTCTATCAAGTATTCTGTCAGGGCCAGCAGCTTTCCTCTGATTTACTGCTCTGAACACACTGCAAACCTGGAGTTCGTGGAGGCTAAATTTGTGGGGGCTGTGCTCAGAGGAGGCTGTGGGCAGGACGGTGTGCATGGTGGGGGTGACTGCAGATTTCTCGAAGCGGGCAAAGAAGTGGTTAAGTTCCTCTGCTAATAAGACGTCCATGTTATCTGTATTTGTCCCATTGCCTTTGTAATTGGTGTTGTGTTTCAGGCCCTCCCATACCTTTCTTAAGTTATTAGAGAGGTTATCTGAAAGGTTTTTTGAATAGTCCAGTTTTGCTGCTCTGATGCTTTTTTTAAGGTCTGCTCTTGCTCTGCTGTACATGTCCTGGTCCCCAGATTTGTATGCGAAGTGGCGTGCCTTTAACAATACATGAACCTTGCTTGTCATCCAGGGTTTACGGTTGGCGTAGAGCTGGACCCGCTTTTCCGAGGTGACAGTGTCCATGCAGTGCTTGATGTAACCCAGCACTGCAGTTGTGTGACTCTCTAGGTCATCATGTTCAAAGACACTTCACTCTGTGAGGGCAAAAAAGTCCTGCAGCTGAGCCAGAACTTCCTCAAAGGCGTTAATGATTCTGATGGTGGGCTTTGTCCTTTTCCTGAGTGGTGTGTATGCCGGGACGAGTAGGGAGAGGTGGTTGGACATACTCAGGTCGGGGAGGGGAACAGATCTGTAGGCTTGCTTAATATTTGAATAAACATGATACAAGGTGTTATTTCCCCTCGTAGGGCATTTCACATGTTGAACAAATTTAGGCAGCACAGTTCTTATGCATGCTCTGTTGAAATCCCCTGCAATGATGTGTACTCCCTCTTGATATGTCCCTTGGTGTTCGGAGATAGGTTGTACAGGTATCCAAGGGCTGAGCTAGCATTAGCATCTTGTGGAATATAGACTGCTATTATTAGCACTGCAGGCAGTTCTCTGGGCAAGTAGAAAGGTCTACAGATGACAGACATTGCCTCCATGTCCGGGGAGCAGACTGTGGTGATGATCTTAGTGTTTGTGCACCAGTTGTTATGTGTGCACAAACCTCCTCCTCTGCTTTTCCCCACTGTAGTCTTTCTGTCGCTGCGGTGCATTGTGCAGCCTGCTAGCTGCATCGAGGCGTCGGGAATTCCCTCTCGTAGCCATGTCTCTGTGAAAACCAGGACACAACGGTCGCGGACAAGTGGCTGTGCGGCGAGAAGTAGGTTCAGTTCGTCTATTTTGTTGACGACTGGCCCTAACTATATGCTTTTAGCTAAAGCATATAGTTAGGGCAGGATCAGGTGACCCTGAATTCTCCCTTAGTTATGCTGCAATAGGTGTAGGCTGCCGGGGGATTCCCATGATGCCTTGAGTATTTCCTTTTCAGTCACTTTTCTCACTCACTATGTGTTAATAGACCCCTCTGCTGATTCACATTTGACACTTAATCTCTTAGGGTGCCCAAATTCAGGGGCTGTCATCCTCCTGACTACTCGTCCTTCCCGGTCTACGTGGGCTGGGTCCTCAGAAGGTCGGGTAGACCGGCAGCGGGCGGCTGTGAAATTGGACGGTCTAGCCTTCAGATTTGCATCACTGCTGTTTCGGTGGAGTTTAATAAACTCGGCCGTCTGCTCCTTGCTATCTAAAATATAACAGGACACTGGAGTAAATTCTCGACCATCTCACACTTCCGTTTAATCAGTTTTGTTTGACATTTACTCAGCTGTGTAAAAACTATAACTTTAATCTCAGCCAAACCGATTTACTCACGAACAAATAAAACACTGAAAAAACCAAACAATAACATTTTTAGGTTGTCCAAGTGACTTATAAATTACGTTTAACCTGAGTAGCGAAAGACTGCGGTGATCTGAAAATGATCCTCTGGGAGTGACCCGGCTCTAGTGACCCTCGAGCTCCCGGCTAGCTAGTGGGTAACAGCTGGTGGGTAACAGACGTCTCCGAAAAATTGGAGCACTTTTGCAAATATGTGATATCTTGTTAAACTGAGCAGATATCGGACATTCTCGCCTGAAAATATGTTAAAAGTTTATTATGTGACCCAGAAAGAGTAATAAGAGTAATATTAAAACTTAGTAGCGGCCGCCATTGTTGAAAGCTGGAATTGGCTGGGCCGCGCTATGAATTCTGGGTTATGGTGGGCCACGAAGGACACACCCGACCCATCCTTCAAATTTGGGGAAAAGGAGGACACATTTGTCGGCTACATTCGGAGGAGTCTACGAATTTGGACAGCCTTCGTCGCGTCGCTGTGACAACAGGGGGGGCTAACTGCCAAATACCTCAAATTGAATTCTGCATATCATTAAAACATGTTCAGTTGTTTCTAATGATCTTTCCTTATTGAAATAATATGTTTAATACAGCTACTACACATGTCAGTTTAAAATTATAAAAAGACATTCATTATATTATATTAAATGTTTTGTATCTTTGTGATTTGTCTGTTTCCTTTTCCTGTTGTATAAACTCATTTTAGATCAGCTAACTCTAAATACTGAACTAGCAGCTGGGACCTGTCTGAATGTCTCAAGCTTAACTACAGCATGAAATAAATATTAATAAAACCTGTGCTAACACACAGTTAGCCCATTTCACCATCATTATTGACATTATGGATAATATCTAAACACTTTGTTAATCATTTATTTAGAAATTCCAAATGATGCCAAAACCATGCCATGAGCCATCAACAGCTCCTTGATAACTTGTGTGCAGTTGGTGTAATATTTATTTTAAAATGGTGAATATATCGTTTGCAATGTATAAAGCTACTGTTATTAAACATGTTATATTATAGTATATAAGCATATTAATTACATATAAGTCACTTATATCTTATAAATTAGATATTTAGGTGGAATAATATTTCTAAAATAATAAATTTACTATGTACTAACACAACAACAGGCCAAGAAAGCCTTGAAATAATCAAAATAATCTGATTAGGTTCCTAATTAGCTGTTCTGAGTAATAGGTTTATAAATCCAGGGTAAATAAAGTCAGACCATCTGTAATGTTTGAACACCAGCACTGACAGAAGTGAGAAACTGCCCGTGTCTGGTCTCACGAGAGTGAGGTTTGTTTTCAGGAAATGGGGAGGTTGCAGCAGTTGTAGTTTGAGACGTCTGGTTTGAAGAAACCACGTGATGCTTTTTACTTCCTCTGACAGTTAGGCCTCTCTGCGTCTCTTCTTTTGTGATCTGAGACATACAGAGATGGCGGGTACAAGGTGAGTACATTTTAAATATGAAATCTCATTATTCTGTTGTCTCTGTGATTGGTTTGGTTTGGTGTGTGTCTGCAGGTCTCACCACTGCGTTACTGGGGTTCACATTTGTTTACTTTCTGTAGGCCTCCGCTCACTTCTGGCTGAAATTAAAAATAGGCCAATAATAATAGGAATAACCCTAAATGAGCATAAAGATCTCATTTGCTTATTTTTTTAGACTAATCTCATCTCAAGTTAAGGAAACATTGTAACACTCTCTGATTCAGACTATGAGGTTATGATAGTAAGACTTCATGCATGACTGACGGTCCAGCTTCCGTTGTTTGGAGGGTTTCATTTTGTTTCCGGTTAATGAGGCTTCACTTCTCATCTTGTCAGTTCTGAGACCTGATCATATTTTTAAGTGTGCTGTTTTTATGATGTGGTTTTATGTCACAGTCAGTTACTGAAACAGCTCAAACACACAGAACTGCAGACACGAGGGATGATTCAAACATATGTCAACGTCATAAAAAACAAAACGATCAGAGTGTTTAATGTTTTTATTTGCATTTTCTAACAAACTAATCAGACATTTCAACAATATATTTAAATGTAATATTGCACACTAAGAGTTCAGGAAGTACATACAAACCATCAGCTTCTTTCTATAACCCCACATTCTCCAGCCCTGCCGTCTTTTTAAAAATTATTTGATTAACCACATTTTAGGAGGAAGACCAAAGTGTTACGAGATGGTACTTTGACATTTTCATGATACCGCTCAACCTCTGATGTACACCGAACTTTCCATTAAAACTGTTGAAAAAAGATGTGACTAGGGATTTCAAGAAATGCTGTTTTTTAATGTTGTTGATTGTTTTTCCATTGTATTCTCCAGGAAAAGTGTAAAATTCATCCTACTCTTTTCCAGCACACACATTGTGTGGACATAGAGATTTACATGAAAACTTGATGTTTTTTAAGTTGTGCTTTTTTTTCTTTTCTCTTATTTCAGTTATATTTCCATGTTCGAAATAAAAATCTCTCTCTCTCCCCCTCCCTCCACTTTGACTTTTGAGGGAACTGTTGTTGTGATCAGTGGCGTGTCTAGAAAATTTTTGTTGGGGGGGCCAGGTAGGGGCACAGATTTGGAGAAGGGTGGCAGATGTAATTGGCAGATAATGTTAAAAAAAATTCTACCAACCGTTAACCATCATTCAATAAACCTATAAACCGAATAACCGAATGCGCTTTTAACTCTTATTAGAATGAGATTTTAACCACTACGGTGCAAAGTTTTTAGATACTGCGTTGATAAAGTACAAGAGATACAATCAGTGCTTTGTCAGTGTTTACTCAGCATTCAAGGACAGCAATATTTGCATAGTATTTTTACTGACATATAGTGCACATATGTTTTGGGCAAAAACATTTTTGAATATTAAACTATGAACATTTCTAACATACAATTGGCAAATTAGCCAATGCCAATGCAAAACTTTATCTGCCTATTAAAAAAAGAAGATAATCTTCTCACAAACTGGTGTTTGATTTTGAAACAAGAAAAAAGTGGGGAAACAAATGAAAAGACTAACATTTGAATGAAACCTGAAAGCAAGTAAATACTTTCTATGCTGCCTTATGGTAAACTTTGGTAATACTGATGTATAAAGAACAACATTGGCTGATGATGAAATACAGTCAGCTGGCATGGTGACACTGCCAGTATTAACCTGCAGGGCTGGACTAGGACAAAAAATTGGCCCGGGCATTTTGACCAGAGATCGGCCCACCAGGTATTAAAGCCATAAAGCCTTTGAATGAAAACAGATGCTGTTGTGACAGTGATGTACACTGTCTTGTTGGTATATGTATGATGTCTATAAATTTTACGTCAGATAAAAACTTTGTTCGCAAGATTCAGATAATTATTTAATAAAAGCTAGATATTTTAAATGAGAATAAGAAAGAAAATTATTTCTTTGTGCCCCCCTTTCCCTGTTAATGCCCTACCTGGCCCCCTGGCAACACTTTGCTAGACCCGCCCCTGCACAGTTACCAGCTGTGAGCTACATAGAAAAGGATCCTGGTGTTATTTGTCTCTCAGAAACAGTTCATTACTTCCCTTCAACTCATTCATGTCACCTAAAAGGTAAACCTGTTTCTCCATCACCTGTTCAGCTCTGATGATTCAGTAAGGACATCTCCTGGTTTCATCTTCATGTTTCCCTCTTACCACATATCCAAACCGACATCATGACCAGTAGCTTTTACGGCTGTGGCTCCAGCAAACATCAGCTGATACTAGAAATTAATATTAAATAAATTCTAACAACAGCTGATCAAGCTTAAACGTGCTGCTGTTGTTTAGCGTGACGTCCGCTGGTTTCCTCTTTCTGGCGCAAAGTGGGCGATAAACAAACAAGAGAGAAAAGCCAATCAGCTGATCATTGATCAGTTTCATGATTGAAGTAGGAACAGGAGAGGGAGGGGAGAGAATGAGAGAAGAAGAGGCAGTTGTGCAGCAAAGACACAGAATAACTCCAGCTTTGTGTCTTTTTTCCATTCTAGCTTAAGTATGGGACAAACTGCGTCTCTTCTCAGCTCAATACGAAACGCGTAATATTTTCTCTGAATGAGGGACCATTCCATTTTTTAAGGAGCCGTTAGCAACTCTACTAACTAACCTTATGAATAAAATAAAGTTCAACATCAGTAACATCACAGCACCCACCCAGCTGTATATAAACTCCGTCATGCTAGCTAGTACGCAGTACGAGTTATTGTAACTGACTGTAAAAAGTCAGCATAACGAAAATAAACTCCACCTAAACTTGGTTTATATCTGACCCAGATAGACTGCAGGTCATAACTTCTTACCTGAAGTTCAGTTCACCTGACACTCGGACCGGCGGCCGCCTCGGGTCTCTCCTCCTCTGGCCTCCCTTTCCCTCATCCACCTGCTGGCCTCTGTGGAAGCTCAGCCTTAGCCACCACCAAACAACTGAGTTATTTTTACACATCAGCCAGCATCTGGCCAATCCACCACCTATGGCGTGTCCAGCGGGGTGGCCTGGGGGGGCACAGGCCACCCCCCCCAACCAGACTGGCCACCCCAGGTGCCACCCCGAAGCCAAAACAATAAAATCCAATGAAATATCAAATGTACGATTATGTTTTCACAGTGAAGCTCAGATATCCGAGTGTAAGTGAATGCAGCATCGGCTTCTGCGCTATGAGCATCATGTTAGCAAAGGTAGGAGAGCCAAGCACGAAAGACGGCATCACAGAAAACAGTTTTTCGGCGAAAGATTAACAGTTTAACATTGCTGAACTGGCCATCGAGCATGGCGGAGCTTCCACGGCGGCTAGCAGGTGGATGAGGGAAGGGTAGGCAGGAGGAGGAGAGACCCGAGGCAGCCGCCAGTCCGAGTGTCAGGTGAACTGAACTTCAGGTAAGAAGTTATGACCTGCAGTCTATCTGGGTCAGATATAAACCAAGTTTAGGTGGAGTTTATTTTCGTTGTGCTGACTTTTTACAGTCAGTTACAATAACTCTTACTGCGTACTAGCTAGCATGATGGAGTTTCTGTACAGCTGGGTGGGTGCTATGATGTTACTGATGGTGAACTTTATTTTATTCATAAGTTTAGTTAGTAGAGTTGCCAACGGCTCCTTAAAAATGGAATGGTCCCTCATTCAGAGAAAATATTACACGTTTCGTATTGAACTGAGAAGAGACACAGTTTGTCCCGGACTTCAGCTAGAATGAAAAAAAGACACAAAGCTGGAGTTATTCTGTGTCTTTGCTGCACAGCTGCCTCTTCTTCTCTCATTCTCCCCCCTCCCTCTCCTGTTGCTACTTCAGTCATGAAACTGATCAATGATCAGCTGATCGGCTTTTCTCTCGTTTGTTTATTGCTCACTTTGCGCCAGAAAGAGGAAACCAGCGGATGTCGCGCTAAACAACAGCAGCACGTTTAAGCTTGATCAGCTGTTGTTAGAATTTATTTAATATTAATTTCTAGTATCAGCTGATGTTTGCTGGAGCCACAGCCGTAAAAGCTGCTGGTCATGATATCGGTTTGTATATGTGGTGAGAGGGAAACATGAAGATGAAACCAGGAGATGTCCTTACTGAATCATCAGAGCTGAACAGGTGATGGAGAAACAGGTTTACCTTTTAGGTGACATGAATGAGTTGAAGGGAAGTTATGAACTGTTTCTGAGAGACAAATAACACCAGGATCCTTTTCTATGTAGCTGACAGCTGGTGACTGTGCAGGGGCGGATCTAGCAAAGTTATGCCAGGGGGCCAGGTAGGGCATTAACAGGGAAAGGGGGGCACAAAGAAATACTTTTCTTACTTATTCTCATTTAAAATATCTAGCTTTTATTAAATAATTATCTGAATCTTGCGAACAAAGTTTTTATCTGACGTAAAATTTATAGAAATCATACATATACCAACAAGACAGTGTACATCACTGTCACAACAGTGTTTGTTTTCATTCAAAGGCTTTATGGCTTTAATACCTGGTGGGCCGGTCTGTAGTCAAAATGCCCAATTTTTTGTCCCAGTCCAGCCCTGCAGGTTAATACTGGCAGTGTCACCATGCCAGCTGACTGTATTTCATCATCAGCCAGTGTTGTTCTTTATACATCAATATTACCAAAGTTTACCATAAGGCAGCATAGAAAGTATTTACTTGCTTTCAGGTTTCATTCAAATGTTAGTCTTTTCATTTGTTTCCCCATTTTTTCCTGTTTCAAAATCAAACACTAGTTTGTGAGAAGATTATCTTCTGTTTTTAATAGGCAGATTAAGTTTTGCATTGGCTAATTTGGCAATTGTATGTTAAAAATGTTTGTATTTTAATATTCAAAAATGTTTTTGCCCAAAACATATGTGCACTATATGTCCGTAAAAATACTATGCAAATATTGCTGTCCTTGAATGCTGAATAAACACTGACAAAGCACTGATTGTATCTCTTGTACTTTATCAACGTAGTATCTAAAAACTTTGCACCGTAGTGGTTAAAACCTCATTCTAATAAGAGTCAAAAGCAAATTCAGTTATTAGGTTTACAGGGTTATTGAATGATGGTTAACGGTTGGTAGATTTTTTTTTTAACATTATCTGCCAATTACATCTGCCACCCTTCTCCAAATCTGTGCCCCTACCTGGCCCCCCCAACAAAAATTTTCTAGACACGCCACTGTCCACCACCTCTCATTGTTCATGCCGTTACAAAAAAAAAAAAAAAAAGTCATCAGCCCACCGGGCAAATGCCCGGTATGCCCGATGGCCAGTCCAGCTATGTTAACCTGCAACCAAATCTGCAGCTCCATACAGCAATCCTACGACTTGGATTATATCTTATAACTCATAACTCTTATGCTAGTTCCCCCCAGTAGCCTACTGTCTGAAATATTCGACGGTTGCAATAATTCTTTAAGTGTTATTTTTTCCTTGGTATTCTCATTTCACCGAAGTTTACTAAACTCAACAAACTTAATATTACTTACCAGGACATTTATTCTCTCCTCATTTTCTTTCGCCGAAAAATTGTTTTCTGCGGTGCCTCTTTCGTGCTTGGCTCTCCTTCCTTTGCTAACGTGATGCTCATAGTGCAGAAGCCGATGCTGCATTCACTTACACTCGGATATCTGAGCTTCACTGTGAAAACATAATCGTACATTTGATATTTGATTGAATTTTATTGTTTTAGCTTCGGGGTGGCACCTGGGGTGGCCTGTGCCCCCCCAGCCCACCCTGCTGGACACGCCACTGGTTGTGATTTGGCGATATATAAATAAAAGAAAATGGTTGTTTACACACCTGACACGTGGTAAAATTCTGTCACCAGAATCATGTTTGTTGATGGTTAGGCCTGGAAGTATCTGCATGACAGCAATAAGAACTACTTGAATTCTCCAGATACTAAGAAAAAGAGCTTCAATGTTTCCCTTATTAACGTCTTTAGAAGAGGAAAAATGCTGTTCTATAATTTAAATAAATACACCGTCCAGGCATTCATGTAAACCAGCAACAGAACTGTAAATGTCAAGTAACAGTGTGTTTTTCATTCCATGCCAAAAGCTGCTGACACTGCCAGTTAAATATAACCGGATACACCCTTTTCTTGTTCTAAGTCCTGGTTAATTTTCCTACCCAGCTTTCCTTATATTGTTTCCCACTGAGATCGAGGAAAACTGGTTAGAAAAGGAGAGAAGAGGTACTATTCAAACATACCCTCAGTCTTTTCAGCTCTGGTTTCCTTGCAGCCGGCTAGCAGAAAGGCAGACATTGTGTAACTAAAGTGAAGCAAACAGGAAAAAGTCAAACTGTCCTCAGATCCTTTTGTGGATGGAACTTCTGAATGTTCAGTCACTCAGTTTAAACAAACAGGAGGTGGAGGAGTGGATGGGAAGTCAGGGTGGATGTAAACAGGTGAATAGACGCAGACACAGAGCCATTTCAGTTAAGTTTAACTGATTCTAATATTACATATTTTATTAAATGTATTTTTATTTAATCATGGTTAATTTAACATTAAGCATAATGGGTGTTTAAAAGCTACTTTTTAAATAAATTGTAAAATAAACTTTCAGTGGGGGGATACAAATTCTACAAAGTATTTCCCAAAGTACACAAATGAAAAGAATGAACAGTCTATGTACGTTTTTACCTGAGAAAAGGGTTACCCATACTGCCTGGAGAAACATAATATTCATCATTATTTTAATGGGAAATAAAATGTAATATCATGACACATTTTCTCTAAAGTGGATTGTTTAAGAGCATAGAAATATAAATTCACAGACATCAAAACTAACTGTAAAGCTATGAAATGATAAAAATGATTGTTTTGTTTTTCATGTGCAGAATCACGAACCTGCAGAGTACCGTGAAACCACCGGTGATTCAGGCTCCACAGCGCAGCACAGCGACACAGGGAGCCGTGCAGATGCGCATTAAAAACTCTCCGAGCTCCGGAGACCGTCTGAGTCAGTCCAAGTCGATGGTGCTGCAGGAGACCGACCTTCCTCAGAAACCTGTACGTAAATCACAAAGAAGCACCAGCCTGCAGGAGACGCTTCTGTTTTAATGAACATGTCTTTTGCAGATCTCTCGACATCGCAGGAATCAGTCTCAGCACAATGTTGTGGTAGCAGGAGCTGCTACATTTGAACCTCTGGTAATTACAAACTATATAATCATTACATTCCTCCTGTTTTCGAAAAGTTCCTTCACAGATTCAGTTTAATCTCCTCTCTCCACATCTGACTCCCACACATTCACTCTTCTGTAAGATCATCTTACTTTGTCATTTTGCTTTTTATTTGCGATCCACAACAACTGATCCCAGTGCAGATTGGTCATCATTTATGAAAACAAAAAATCTACTTCCCAATTAAATGAGTGAATGTTTCAACGACAGCACAGTGGCGTCCACAGTGATTCACAAGAAGGTCCTGAGTTTGATTCCACCACCAGTCTCTCTGCGTTAGCCCTGTGACAGACTGGCGACATGTCCAGAGTGTACCCTGCCTCTTGCCCTATGGTAGCTGGGATAGGCTCCGCATTTGACTTTTAACTTCATACAAAGTGTTTTTGGTTTTCTGCTTGTAGTTTAATTGCCGTTTCAATTCTTTTTCTTCAGTTAGAGAAACCTACTTTGTCTCGGGCTTGAACAAATGCATTAAAGCCTGTGTGAATGTTTGTTCATATATAAAAGTAGACCTAATACTTTCTGTGCCCGGGTTCTTATGTGTGGAAAGTTCTACTGTTGAATAAAAATAGATAAGAAGATAAGTAGATGACACTTTATAATACAGCTGGTGGTAGCTTAACCTTGTCCTTTTACATTTTCATTATCCATTACATTAAAATGAATAAGCTCCACTATTCAGCTGTCCTCTTATATTACGTATAAAAATGTGATGAAGGCCGTTCTTCCTTTCCTGCTTAGAAGAAAAAAACATCAACAGCAGTAAATATTACAGGGTATAGGCCTATCTGATTTTAATAATGGAGCCAAGTATAAATTGATATTTTCATTCACAAACACTGTTGAACCATCAACAAGAACTTTCAAAAAGGACTGTGAGAAAACTCAAATAAATAAAAATATGTGAAGTAAAAAGACTCCAGTAGAAAAATACTTATTATTTATGAAACCCAAAACAAAAAGAATTAAAAGTTGTTCTTATTAGCTATGAATATTTAGCCTTTACACTTTATTTGTACAGTTTAGTTATTTTGTTTGTTTGTTTTTAATTATATCTTTATTTGGATTGGACAGGTAGAAATAGGTTAACATAAAGCATCTGCATAGCAGTGTCCAAGTAACATATGAGCAGAGTCCATTCCAGGTTTTTAGATTTAGTTTAGTTATTTTGTTACTTTTTTGTGTGCGTTGTACACAAAAGCTACTAAATAATATGGCCCATGCTCTTAAAGGTATTTTGTTTTTCTGCTATATTACACTGTAAGTATTTAAAAATACAGTGTAATTTGGGCATCCTTTCTTCTTTATCATCATCTTTATTTAGAAAGCAAGTGCTGCACATTGGAACTAAATAATAAAAATTCATAATATATAAATAAGATCCAAATACAAGAAAGTGAAATAGTTATTTAATAATTAATTTAATTTTAAGAAAAACTAAGTATCATTGAGGACAAAAGCCAAAGAATAAAAATGGGTTTTAAGACATTGTGGCAGGTCGTGGTTCGTGTGGGGGAGGCTGACACACCTGAGCTCGATCTCAGGCATATTAGGCATATTAAACGTGCCAGCCCATATGGAAAAGATGTATATAAATCTTATAAAGTTTGTATCTGTCTTGTGTGAAACTTGTATGAAAAGCATACAAGAGTGAAAACAGATATAAAATCCCTTGAAAAATTATATAAATGAAACTTGTATGTTTTGGATACTTACTAAAACAATATATGAAAGTAATGAGAAAGTGGCCACTTTCATGAGTAAATCATATAAGCCTTATATGATTCACTATATGAAGTAGGCCACGTCTTATGCAAGTCTTTTATAAGTTTTTACTATTTCTTTTCCATATGGGAGGAGTTTGTTTTTTTTGCTTGGGTGGGTGTTGTGTGTGTGGGATGCAGCTGAAAAGCTGTGGCCGGGAGCTGTAGATACAGTAATCAGGAATAAAAAGTGTGTAAAGAGTGCAAGTATGTGGTCGGGGCCGTCATTGCTGTCACAGACGTGTTTTAAAAGTGGACAGTGAAGGGCCCTCTCTAACATGCAAGGGCAAGTTATTCCATCAGTTAGGAGCCATGATAGAAAAGGCCCCGCCCCCTCTGAGCTTCCTCCTGGATCTCAGTACTTCCAGGAGCAGCTGGTCAGCTGACCTAAGAGACCGACAAGGTGTGCGGGGATGAAGCAGCTCAGAGAGGTAAGGCGGGGCGAGATTGTGAAAGAATTTAAAAACCAAACATGAGAATCTTAAAATGAACTCTAAAAGACACAGGCAGCCAATGCAGTGAGGCCAGGACAGGGGTTATATGCTCTCTTTTACAAGTTCCTGTTATGAGTCAAGTAGTTTAAAGCCAACCAAGCTTTAATGTCATCTAGACATGTCAAAACAGGTTTTATGGACATGCCATCCTTCTGCTTTAGTGGCAAATAGATCTGGCATTCATCAGCATGTGCAATGAAAAGAGATCCCATGCCTTCTAAGGATGGAGCCCAGCGGCAATAAATACAGTAAAAACAGCAGTGGCCCTAAAATTGAGCCCTGTGGGATGCTGCATGACAGAGGAGCAGAAGATGATCCAGAACCGAGAAGGCTGACGGAGACAGTTCTCTTGGCCAAATAAGACCTAAACCAATTAAGTGCAGTGCCACCAATACCCACTACATCATTTAATCAAGAATGAGAATATTATGGTCTACGGTGTCAAAGACAGCAGTTAGGTCAAGCAAGACCAGAACAAATCACATACCAGAAGAATGTCATTAAAAACCCTTAATAATGCAGAGTCTGTGCTATGAAGGGTTTTAAAACCTGATTGAAAAACCTCAAGGATGCCATTATCATCTAGAAAATACTGAAGTTGACTAAAAACAGTTTTCTCTAAAACCTTGGAAAGTAAAGGTAGCTTGGAAATAGGCCTATAATTGGCTAAGACTGCGTGATCAAGGCCAGGTTTCTTAAGCAGTGGCTGCACTACTGCATGTTTGAAATTTGCAGGAACCACACCAGAAGACAGATTGCTGTTAATAATGTAAAGGACATACTGTCCTGTACTAGGAGAAATGTCTTTTAAAAAATAAATAAATAAATAAATAAATAGTGGAGGAAGAGGATCCCGAGGGGAACCTGTGAGCTTAATATGGCGGACCACATCCTCTAAAGTGGAGAGCGTCACAAGATCAAATGGAGTAAAAACAGCAGTGCAAGAGAGAGACAGAGGGGTCAGAGTCTGGAGCTGTGATGAGAGCCCTGGTGGTGACAAAAAAAAAAAAAAAAAAACCCTCAGAAAATTATTGCAAATATCAGGAGAAACTTCCAAACAGGCATTCAGTGGAGTATTAGGAACAGACTCAGTGGTGTTAAATAACACACGTGGGTTATGACTGTTGGAAGAAATCATATTTTCAAAATATTCCCTTTTTGTCTCTTTGACAGTTTTCTGGTAGCGATGTCAGCAGTCTTTGAAAATTTGAAATGATACATGCAGTTTATCCTTTCTCCACCTGGGTTCTGCTGGGTGACATTCCCTCCTAACAGCATGAGCGCTGTCATTAAACCAAGGCGCAGGTTTAGCCCGAGGCTGTCTGGGTTTTAATGGAGCCATGGAGTCCCACAGAGTCAGACAAATTCCTCTTGCATCCAGATGGCTATCCAAATCTGCATGTCAGATTTGGATAGCCATCTGGTTGGAACTACTGGTGAGGCCAGGAATGTCCAAAGCTTTCGAAGTGGCTTGTTCTGATCCCCACAAGTGAGTCTGATTATCGGTGTCTACAGAGAGTTCACTGACATCTTGGTTTGGTTGACATATGGATTAAATATTCATGTCTGCTCATTCAGACTAGTTTTTCACAACTAAACATGGCTAACCCTTAGAGGCACTGTTTATTTTAAAATAGATTTGATTTAAAGTCCCATGTTCAGTTTGTCTTTCCGGGTTTGTGATGATTTCCCCCCCCCCTCTCGACAGCATATGTATAAAACGGCTGAACACTTCCTTAATTTCCCTTTTGTGTGCTTCCAGGTGGATTTGAAAGGTGAAATCATGAATATGGCTAAAATTTCAGAGAGTGGTAAGAAGCAGAGGAAGAACTGGTCTTCAGTGTGGACTGTGCTCACCTCAGACCAGTTAATGTTTTATAAAGACAAACAGGAAACTGGACTGGTATAAAAATCTTTCATCACTACTGTCAGTGTATCTCTACTTATATTTATCATGTCTAACTTGTGTGACCTATCACATTACTGTCTTTGCGCTTAGAAACCAGGAGGTAAGGCAGATGTGCTTCAGCTGTGTGGAGCAGTCATTGAGTGGAATACTGAGAAATCAAGCAGGAAAAATGTCTTCCAGGTGAACACTTACCTGATGGCTTATTCTCTCTGGTTATTTAAAATAGATGGTACAGAAATTAAATGTTTTGGGGGTTTTTTACCTGTTCTAGATTACAACAAGCACAGGAAGTGAGTACCTTGTCCAGACTGACAGCAACTCCACTGCCAGCAAATGGTACGACGCCATCAAAAAGACTGTCGACTCTTCAGTAAGAAATCACCACCCTTTAAAATCATCATTTTATTCCTTGTTCATTAATTCATTATTTATAAATCATTTCTGTGCATTTTGTGAATTTCTTTTCAAAAGACAAATTGATCACTTATTAATAAAACTAATCTTCCTGAGATTGCTTGTACCTCTTTTCTGCTCAGACTAAAGAAGGTTTTCCTCTGCGGAGATCAAACAGCACAGACTACCTGCCCAGACACAGCTCCCTACCTGGATATGGCTCTGCTTCTCCTGGTGTCAAACAACGTAACCCGATACACCGACGATCCATCAGTGAGTCTGAGGAATAATGATATGTATCTATACAAAGCAGCAGTAAGCAGCTAAAGGGACAGAAACCACTAGTGTGTAAAACATGATTCACATCTAAATTATCATGACTGCTCCATAACTGGAGGTGGAAAGCAGCTGTGCAACTCTTAAAAAAGTTAAGGTAATACTGTCACGGACTCGGGCGCAGACCAGCTGAACTAGAATTACAGTCACAAGTGTATTTACAAACACACCATGTGAAATTATATACAGTGTATGGGGCAGGGACTTTCAGTGGTCCAAGGGAAAAAGGGAAGAGAGTCCAAACACACTCCGCTTGTTCGCTCCTCTCGCATTTGTCTTTAGCACTCTCACCTACTCCACGTCACGCTGCCAGGGAAACAGATCCAGGGATAAGGACGAGTCCAGGAGTCTATGCACAGGAGAACCGTGGTTAGAATAAACTGAGAAATCACACAAGAAACAGATTATCAGAGCTCTACTGACGAGAATAACTCAACAATCCAGCAAAGACGCCTTCTGAGCCCTCAGCTTAAAAATCAGACCAGGAGTCCAGGTAATCAGGCAGATTCACAGCAGCTGCATGGGCCAAGGGCGGGAGCCCAGCTGAGCTCCGCCCAGGCAGACAGGTGAGAGACAGGAAAGGGAGAGGGGAGAGAGAGAGATGCTCAAAAGAAAATGTGGCCTGGAAACTAGGTCAACCAGGGAGACACTGAGACCATGACAAATACAGTCCTTGGACCAGTCAGTATGGGGTTTATGTTTATTTAGCCATGGATAACCGAGAACGAAGGATACAAGCGTCGTCAAACAGAAAGGAACTAATCTTTTCAACATGGTTGCCGGAAAAGGAGATCTGAATGGCCTGCAAGTGACGATACCCATCGTCACTTGCAGGCCAATATAAACCTGACACTAACACTGGAGTCTATGGTAAAATGGCCTGCATTTGTATAGCGCTTTACTCAATCCCTAAGGACCCCAAAGCGCCTTACACTACATTCAGTCATTCACACACACTGGCAATGGCAAGCTACATTGTAGCCACAGCTGCCCTGGGGCGCACTGACAGAGGCGAGGCTGCCGGACACTGGTGCCACCGGGCCCTCTGACCACCACCAGTAGGCAAACATGGGGTTAGTATCTTGCCCAAGGATATTTGGCATGCAACCAGGAGGCAGTCTGGGATTGAACCACCGATCTTCTGATTAGTGGCTGACCTGCTCTGCCACCTGAGCTACAGCCACCCTGCAGTCTATGTAGGGAGACGTCCTCAATCGTGCCCACCAGCATTCCTACTGCTACTGACGAACAAGATCTTTTGGCCATGTGGGACAGGTGTCTGCATAGTGTCCTTATCTGCCACAATAAAAACACTGACCAGCCAGATGTCGTTTCCTGCAGTCTGAGAGCAAAAGTCGGGCCTGGCCAAGCTGCATGGTCTGCTCTTCCTCCTCTGCTGGCTCGTCTCTTCCTGGCCTTCGTTCCGCGGGGTCGGCCCCTCATGGATCTGTCAGGACTGGAGACCTGTTTACCATATACTACCTGCATGTTGTCATCAATCCTAACACTCATGGAAATCAAAGCATCCTACTCACTGGAGTTGAATGCTACCATGCAGTGACTTCTCTTCATAGTGAAAATACAACTCCCAGCTCTATCTCTATACAATGGTGCTTAGCTATCTCCACATGTTCCCGTAAATCTCCTGGGAGACTTTCATCTTGGCGAGCTGGATTACTGACTGTGTTCCTCAACGATACAGTGTCAGCTACTCTGTTAAGTAGAGAGCCATTGACAAGGCTGATCAGCATCAGGATAGCATGGTTAGTCAAGAGGGGTGGCCAACTCCAAGGTGGGAAACTCTTCAGGCCTGGTGTTGCACCAAAACACAAACACCACCACACACACACAAACATGCACAGACCAGGAGTAGAAAACACAAATCCAAATACAACACAGATATGGCAGGTCGACTGGCAAGGAATGGCGGACCATGACAGAAAAAGACTCTAAATGAATATCAATGGTACTAAAAGTAGCTGTAGATAATGTTACATCTGTGTGATGATTATGGGTCATTTTGTCTCTAATGGTTAAAATGTTATTTGTGAAGAAGTGGCTACAGTGCTGAAGAGAAACCTGGGGTTGTTCTTATTTCTTATTTCTCCAGGCTAAATGATGATCCTCTAAATTTGTGACACGCCATTTCCTCTCCAGCTTACGAGTTATCTGCTTTAGGCTACGTGTTTGAGAATTATACCACGGAGTCAGGTACTTCTGATTTGAGGCCTTAGTTTTCACAGGAGCTACAGTATCCAGAGTCGTACGTAGTGAGGAGGTAAAATTATTAACAAGATGATGGACCTCTGTTGGAGTAGTGTTCAGATAGCTGCTCTGCTCTATGTTGGTGCAGGCCATTGAATTATTATTGTGCTGTATTTATTACTGTGCTATCTACTGTACAATATAAAGCGCCTTGAGGCGACTTTTGTTGTGATTTGGCGCTATATAAATAAAATTGAATTGAATTGAATTGAAGATGATAACAGTGGGTGGATTATATTCTTAAACTTAGTTACAGCGCTTTCAGAAAGACATCTACTGTGATGAAGTCTACTCCCCACTGCTGTGTAATCAATTATTGTAAATCAGGGGTGTCCAAACTTTTTTCACTGAGGGCCACATACATAAAAATATAGGAGGGGCTGGGCCACTTACTAGAAATTGGGTATATAACCTTAACTGTAGTGTATTAAAGTTAGAGAAATCACTTAAAAGTGGTCAAATGTGTTATATTGTTGAATATAATTAAAGACAAAACTGCCTTCATCACAGCTTTCCATAAATGGATCTTTATTGATTTATTCAGAAAAAGCTTTGGTAGCTCATTCTCAGAACAGCAGCCTCAGATTTCTTCTTAGACAGAAGATTTACAGCACAGAGAAAAAACAATAAAGGGGAAAATGGGACGGGTACATTTCAAGCTTGTTATTTAAGTTCTTAGGCTTAGCAACACACCTATTAACGTTCGTTTGAAACGGTTATCAACATTAACAGACTGAACTGGACTTAATAACAGGAGTTCATATAATTTTAGTAAATTATTCTGGTGAGTATCAGCTGCACTGGGTATGTAAATCGGGCCATCCAGCTGCGGTGCTGGTCCGACGCCACTCGTGCCAAAAATCCGGACAAATGTCACCTGACCAAGGAGCAGATCTGCATCAGATGAGATCAGCTGACTTTGCGTGTGCGTGCGCTGTGCACAGCGGTGTGTACTCTGTGTGTTAACAAGAAAAACGCATATAAGAAAGTGGTGCGCAAAAGCAGGGTAGTGACAGAATTGATGCGCATTATTGATATTTGAAGCATGTGTACCTGCACATGCATGCTTATTAACACACGGGTACTGTGGAATATATTTTTTACTCACCTAAAGCGCTCGTGCTCTCGTCCACTCCCCGCAAAACAATTAGCAGCTGTGCGGTGTCTGTGGCATCGGTGCTCTCATCGCATGTGATGGAGTAAAAATCAAAAGCACAGCTTTATCAGACAGTTGCAGTTTAATGTTGGCTGACAGTCTTCAGTGCGTCGCACAACTGTATTTCTGGACATGCTGACGTTGTTGAAGTCCTGCACTTTTTCCGGGCACATTATTTCGGTGACTTTAACAAGGCCGTGTTTTATGAGGTCTCCATCTGAAAAAGGCTTGCCATGTCTTGCGATGAGTTGGGCGACCTCATAGCTGCTATTGGAGCCTTTTTCTGGACAATTTGAGCACGAAAAAAATACTGTTGCTGACCCCGCAGGACAGCTACCATTTGCTTTAATTTCTGCTCTCGCTCAGCATCAGGATGCATAGGCCTGATTTTTGGTTTCATAATGACGTCGTACATTATACTCTTTCATAACTGCCACAGTTTCAGTGCAGATCAAACAGACACACGTCCCCCTGAATTCTTTGAAGAAATATTCACTCTCCCACCGTGTCTGAAATTTTCTGCACTCACTTTCTACCTTTTGCTTCTTTGGTTCTGCCATGTTTGGTAACTTGGGGGTAAATTTATTCTGTGATTGTCCTTTTTGGTGGAGCAACTGCCTTGATCAACAGCAGCTCCCCCTGGTGTTAAAACTAAGAAGTTCAATACACTCAAGCAAAAATTGAAGTGCGGGCCGTATTCTATTCTATTTATAAAATTACTTGAGGGCCAATTAAAAATGGACCGCGGGCCAAACTTTGGACACCCCTGTTGTAAATGTAAATGTTATCAGGAAATGATCAGACAGCAGAGGGTTTTCAGGAAACACTGTTAAATGTTCAGTTTCTATGCCATATGTTAAAACAAGATCTAGAGTGTGATTAAAGTGGTGGGTGGGTTCTTTTACATTTTGAGAGAAGCCAATTGAGTCTAATAACAGATTAAATGCCATGTTGAGGCTGTCATTTTTAGCATCTACATGGATGTTAAAATCACCCACAATAATTATTTTATCTGAGCTGAGCACTAAATCAGATAAAAAGTCTGAGAAATCAGAGAGAAACTCTGTGTAAGGCCCAGGTGGACGATAGATGATAACAAGTAAGACTGGTTTCTGAGTTTTACAGCTGGGGTGGACGAGGCTAAGCATCAGGCTTTCAAATGAATTAAAAGTCTGTCAGGGTCTTTGGTTGATTAATAACCATACCATCAGAATATGGGTGATGAGAGACATCATTTAAAGTTAACATTGAGAAACATTATTCTGAATATTATTCCACCATAGTTTTTTGCAGATTGGTGAACCTCTGCCTATTTTCACTTCTGAGAGCTCCTGTTGTGCCCAAACTGTACAAAGATTGGCTACAATCTTTTTGCATCCATTAAAACGCTGTTGTGATTGGATACAATTACCCTGATTAGCTGCATATTGTTCCTGCAGCTGTTTCTTTTTAGTACCACTTACTTATCCAGCTTTTTGTTGCTCTGTCCCAAGAGCTGATGTTTTGCTGCCATCTAATTCAAAATGAGCGCATGTGTGTGTTTATAAGATTTGAAAATAATTAATTTCTGTTTTTTTAATCCCTAACCTTTTTACATTCAATTCAACTTAATTCAATCCTGTTTTATTTACACAGCACCAAATCATAGTATAGTTTTACATAGTATCTCAAAGCTGTACCTCAACCTGTTTCTTCTGTAGACATGTTTGGCAGCTCAAAGCTGAAGCACAGCGCCTCAGATAGCGCAGACAAGAATGGAGTGAAAAACAGGCTGAAGAAATTCATCATCAGACGTCCATCCATGAAGACTCTACAGGAGAAAGGCCTGATAAAAGGTTTCTGCTTGTTTTGCTTCGGCCTTTTTTCTGAAGCTTTGTTTTCCAATCGTGTTTTTATGCTTGCTTCCTTTCCTTTAGAAATGTCTTCTTTAAAAATTAAAACTTAACTAACAGTTTGGATAAATTTTGTTTTACCAGTATTGCTGGCAGACTAGAGAGGTTTAAGAAATAAAATAACATCATGTTTTTATATACAGTATGTTACCTTTGCAGAAGCTTTACAGGTTCAGTTGTACAACCTAACCCTGGCCCTAACACAAGCTTAAAATGATTTTTGTGAGTGAACTGGCTTTCAAAATGTGCTTAATATAATAATTAAGTTAACAAAAATTCTAATTGATCAAATTGTTATAACATCTGTCTCAGATCGAGTGTTTGGCTGCCATCTGTCGAGTCTCTGTGAGCGTGAAGGGACCACAGTACCAAAGTTTGTTCGGATCTGTGTGGATGCCGTTGAGAAACGAGGTACGTTTACTGAACACAGTCATGTCTGAAACTCAGACATGACTGTGCAAGATATGGACACCCACTCTCCCACCCATTCCTTGACATCCTTGCCAGTCACAGGAGCACGCTCAGTGAGAGACTGAGATTACCCATAATGCACCAATGAACGACACAGGAAATCATGGTTGCCCGTGGCCATCTACAGTACACAGTACAATAGTTACACCCCTTTGCACATGCTTTACAGTAAAATAATAACTAACAAAGTTTTACAGGTCAGAGTAAAACGTCAATCATATATATTTCACCTCTGCAATATTCTGGATATTTACAACTGAGCTACTTGTATATATTATATATTATTATTTCTTCTATTTTGTAAACTTTGTAATATATCGTATTATTTAATTTAGTTCAGTCTGTTACTGTTATTGTGTGTGTGTAACTGTGACCACATGATTTCTTTTGGCATTACTAAAGTATTCTGATTCTGATTCTAAACACAGGTACAGTGGTATAAAAAAGTGTTTTCCCTCTTCTTGAGTTCCATCTGGAAATTAAGAAGACTCAGATTCATGCTGACCAATGCATGAGCCAGAGTCGAGTTTCTGCATCTCTATGAAAGTTAAAAAGTGCTTCTGCATGGAACTGTTGTATAAAGAATGTGCTGCCATCTGTTTGTGACCTCAAACTGAAGCGCACTTGGGTTCTGCAGCAGACCACAGCAGCAAGTCCACCTCTGAGTGGCTTAAGAAAAACAAAATGAAGAATTTGGAGTGGCCCAGTCAAAGTCCTGACCTGAACCCAGACCTTATAAAGCCAGTTCATGCTCAAATAACCTCGGATGTGCTAAAATTCCTCCACAGAGCTGTAGAAGATTCATTGCTAGTTATCACACTTAATTGCAGTTAGGCTGCTAATGGTGGACCAACCAGTTATTAGGTTTAGGGCACTGTGGTGGGGCGTGGTCTGTGGTGCTGCTGCAGGAGATCACGCCTTACTGGCTGTGCGGACTGCTGTAATGCTGTTGTTGTTGGTGATGTGTGTGGCTGGCAACTTTAGAGCTGCAGTCATGTGTTTGTGAGAACAACCGTGAGAATGCGAAATAAAGAGATGCTTATAAGCATAAAAATGTCGTCAGGTCTGCCATGGATCATTTACAGGGGCAATCAGTTTTCGTAGGTTTGGACTTTTCCCCTTAGTAATAAACACCTTCATTGAGAAACTGCATTTTGTGTTTACTTGTGTTATCTTTGTCTATTTAAGTTTTTTTGATAATCCTAACCATTTAAGTGTGACAAATATATGAAAAATTCAGGAAGGGGGAAAACACTTTTTCACACCACTGTATGTTTAGTTTCTGTTTCCTGAAAGCTAAAGCTGTTTGAGTACAATCAACTAGCAACGAGTAGTACATATGGATCTATTGAATGAGCTCAGACTTAAATTAAGGTTTTTAATAAAGTGTATCTCTTTGCAGGTCTGGAAGCTGATGGGATCTACAGAGTCAGTGGAAACCTGGCCACAATCCAGAAACTTCGCTTCCTCGTCGATGAAGGTCAACTAAATAGTAGCTTTTACAGTAGCTGTAAAGTAGTTAATTTCCCTTTCATTTATGAAAATGGGTTATAATTAATCAGCGTAAGTCTTACATTGCCCTGACAAAGCTATGGGATTAAAACAAAGAGTCAAACAATGCAGGTTACAAAATGAAACAGAATTTTATTAAGAAATTAAACCTCGATACACAGCTAAGCAACTAAGTCAGTCAACCAAACCCGTCAAAATAGTGCTTGTGGCATGACCTTTTACCAATAATTTATATCAAATGTATTAAGTCCTCCTAAGTAGACTCCGAAGTTAAAAACCAATATGTAGAAAATGGTACAACAATGTGCTCTGACCTCTTCTCATAAGATTCTGCTCAGTAATATTTCCATGGTTGTCACACAGAGGAGGATCTGGACCTGGAACACAGTCAGTGGGAGGATGTCCACGTCGTCACTGGGGCCCTCAAAATGTTTTTCCGTGAGCTGCCGGAGCCACTGTTTCCATTCAGGTTTTTCCAGCCTTTTGTGGAGGCCATCAGTGAGTAAAACCTGCCTTTGTTATAAATCTTCAGTTTGTGATGACTTTATAAAATGGGTCTTTTATTTCTGTAATCTCTGCTGCTCTTGGTCAGGTCACTTTAAGAATGAGACTTGTATTTAGACAGAATCTCCAGACTGCTTGAACAAGACTCCCCCCCAAGTTTAAAAACGTTTAAACTTCAATTAGAAACCTAAAGGTTAAACTAATACTGCTGTCATTTGTTTTAACAGAGATCAAAGAACCCAAACAAAAAGTTCAGGCTGTGAAGAAACTGATACAGCAGCTGCCCAAACCCAACCATGACACCATGAAGCTTCTCTTCAGCCACCTGCACAAGTAATCCAACACACACCTGAACCTCACCTGTTAGGAGCATTTACAGTGTTCAGGTGGAATACTGTGGAATAAACCACTGCACATATTACTTTACAAACAAGTGATAATTCTTACATTCCTGTCCTTATATTTGGCTTGTATCTTATGTTTCTTATATTTTGCACACCGCTGTTGCTTGTGAAGCTTGCACACAAGAATTTCACTCACATGTGCTGTGACAGTTCACACAATCAGAAAGGCACCATCACAATATCAGGCATATGGCACTTTGATTTAGACAAAATGATCAGATCAAAGACTGAATACCTTTGATCTGATGACAAGAACAGTCACCTCAAGGGTTTTTTTTTATATTGTAAGAATATAAATCCAGAGAAAAATCCATTAGACAATGTCCTATAAACAAGCACTTGACAACAGTGGGAAGGAAAAACTCAATTTTTAACAGGAAGAAACCTGTTAAAGGGAGGGGCGGCCATTTGCTGCAACTGATTTAAACATGTTAAGCAGTTTTGTTTTGGCTCTGGATTACATAATTTCACATTGAAAAAGTTTAATATCAATATTCAGAAAAGAACCTGGATTTCCCTGGGATGGGGTGGGGTCGTATTTATAAACTCAGGATGGGTAGCACACAGTACACTGTTTGATGCTTTGTTAGCTAATTTATGGACATGGACATGTTAATGTTTGCATTTTCCTTTTGGTTCTTGCAGAGTTCTGGCCTTTTCCAGGAAGAACCTGATGTCCACTCAGGGCATCGGAATCGTGTTCGGTCCAACGTTGATGTGGCCTGAACTGGATGCCGGAAACATGGCGGTCAACATGGTGTATCAGAATCAGATTGTGGAGTTCATTCTCACGGAAAGCCAAGAAATCTTCAACTTGGACAGGAAGTAAAAGGTGCTGAGCAGGACCAAATCATCTGATGGACTCACGTTTACAGATTTTAGAACCCATGTCTGGTTTGGGCCGGGATGTAAAAACTGGAATTTTCAGAAGATATTTTGTTAGAGTTTATATTGTATTAGCACAAACAAATCTATAATTAAATGTTTTGACTGTTTTACCTCTGCCACAATTGTTTTTGTTTTCAAATACAAAAATATACAGTACTCCAATAAATAATTCTAATGATTTTCTGTATATTTGTACCACTGAATATTTAAAACATATCCTAGTGTCATTATAAAATTCTGCTACATTATCACAAAATATGCCTGCAGAGCAAACATCTTTTTATTTATAAAACAGAATCTTAGTAATGTTTTTTTATTTCAAATATAGCATTCACACTACTCAAGGCTTCACATGAACATCTCACACAAACCCTGTCATATTATTGGTAAAATATTGTTGAAGATTATTTTAAAGTTTTTGAATGATGGTGAGTAGATAAGATGATTTGTCTGATTAGTGTGTTTCTAAACAGTCTTGCAGTATAAATATTGACTAAAAGAGGTCAGATTACAGGTGCAGCAGTTGAAGTAGAGAAGCACAGACCTCCTCCTTCCCACCCGCCACCTCCTGGTTATTCGAGGGAACATGAGGCTTTCCCAGAATCTCCAGTTTCCTGGGTCTGGCCTGGGGCCTCTTCTCAGTACGATATGGGTTAGGGTTAGGGGTTTAGGTTAGGTTATTATGTAATCCTGGGTTTACTAAACTCAGCTGTCTGCTCCTTTCTATCCAAAATATAACGTGACACTGGCGTAAGTTGTCGACCATCTCACACTTCTGTTTAATCAGTTTCCCGTTTGATGTTTGTTCAGCTGTGTGAAAACTATAACTTTAATCTCAGCCAAACTGATTTACTCAGGAACAAATCAAATTCTGAAAAAAAGACAATAACATTTCTAAGTTATCAAAGTGACTTATATATATTATGTTTAACCTGAGTAGTCAAAGACCACGGGGTTTGATAACGATGTGCTGGGAGTTCGCTGCTCTCGCCCCGTCTAGCTATCGAGTTTAATGTTAAAAGTTTATTTTGTGACCCAGAAAGATTAATAAGAGTAATATTAAAACTTAGTAGCGGCCGCCATTGTTGGAAACTGGAATTGGCTGGGCCGTGCTATGAATTCTGGGATATGGTGGGCCACAAAGGATACACTCGACCCATCCTGGGAATAGGAGGACACATTTGCCGGCTGCCTTTGGAGGAGTCTACGAATTTGGACAGCCTTCGGCACGTCGGCCAACAAATGCGGCCTCAGGAGGATGCAGCCCATGAATTTGGACACCCCCAAAGTGTCACGGTAAAGTGGCAATTCATGAGAGGCTGATTAAAAGTCTGTTTTATAAATGTTATTCTAGAATTTTTCCAGTGTTTTTTTTAAGACTTTAATTTTATTAGATTTTTTACAAGAAACATAAAGAAAAAATAGCAAATAGAATGGTCATTCCACTCCTTAAGACAGTTAAAAAAGCAAATGTATTGAAGATGCGTACACCATCTCAACAGAAACAGAGTGCAAAATATAACATAAATAAATGATGATGCCAATAGTTCACATAAACCTGATTACAGCTGTTGTAATTAATCACGAGCTTAACTACTTAAGCTGACCTGTATATGAAAAATAGTTGGCCCATTTATCAGTTTAATCATCCGATCTCGAATTTTTCCAGTGTTTAAATAAATGATTAAGAAGTAAACACTATTCCTGATGTCAGATAAACACTCCATCTTTCACTTTATTTAACATGTTCAGAAACACGTGATGTTCGATGTCTTTACAACAACCTGTGAATCACTTCAGTATCACTTTGTTCTTACAGCACATTATGAACGTAGTTATAATAAACACTTTCATTAGCAGCACGTAAACATTACCAATACATCAATAAACACTTACAAACAGATGTGCTTTAGCTTGCTTTCAATACAATGTTGGAGATGTAAAGTGACCACAAACACTGCAGAAAACATGATGTTCTGATTGGCTGACATCATGTCACTAACTTCCTGTTCACAACATCTGCCATCAGCTGACCGTGTCACTTCGAAGCTGTCATTCATCAGCTTCGCCACTCTGTAAACTTACTGCAGATTCACAACAACAACAACAACAACAACCACAAAACAAACACACACAAACACACTGACACACGTTCATTTCCAGCTGGATGACAAAAGTAACATACACATTTTTCATTTTTAACTAATAAATAAACAGTAAAATAAACTCCTTAAATTACATTTCAGTTCAGTAATAAACACATTAAAAACACACAATCAATATCGGCAATCCAACACTGTCGTCAGGAAAAAAAGTTTAAAATTAATTAAAAAAAACAAACAACTTTCGATCATGTTCCTGGAATTTCCTGAATTTTATTCCTCTAGCAGCATTTTTTAAAGCTGCCATTATATTTATGGTTTGAATGAAAGACAAAGTGTGTGAGAGGATGGCTGTAATTTAAAACTCATATAATTAAAAGTTGTAACACTTTGAAAATTGTATTTAAAAATGAAAAAGAAAATGTGAGAAACATTTGTTTCATTTTAAAAAATGATTTTATACTGAGGTTTTTTATGCATCAACATAAACATAAGAACTGACAAGGCTCTAGAGTGTGACATGTGACCTAATTTCTCAGTGGTGTGACAAAAAGAATCCTAGGTCGCACCTGTGCAACCAGTCACTCAAGTAAAGAAAACAACACACATTATGCCCGTATCGTGGTCTAAACCAATCAGAGATAGTCAGGGGCAGGGGCTCTCTGATTGGTCGGGGTCCAGATATCCCTGTAGGCCTATGTGTGTGTACATTTGAAGGTGCAGGCGGATAGACAGAGGTGAGCAGCCTAGACACGATAGAAGTGGCTGTAGCTGTGGGCAATGAGAAAAGATGAAAAGAACGATTGATAACGTTTTCGTTAAGTTAAGGCCTGATCCGTCTGAAATTCATAGCGAGAGCTCTGACACGGAGCCATCAACCTCTCAGGTTATGTCTAACATTGGTCTAGAGACGGCATCAGATAATGAGCCACATATGATGGACTCAGAGCAGACTGACAGTAAAAGGGAAAAGTGTATACGTTGGGAAGGGAGCGGCTTGACTAGTTTCCCTGGCTAAGATACAGTAAAGCTGACAACATGATGCACTGCATTTACTGTGGTGAGTGTGGAGAGACCGTGGCCGGCAATACTGCATTTGTGACTGGAGCTAATATGTTTCAAAATGAAACGCTGAAAAAGCACAGTATATTCAGAAAACACATTATATGCTGTGATAAATGCACTGGCCAACTTTCCCCTCCTCGTCAGAGGAGGCCGATGTGATGATTAAGTTTAACATCGCCTACGATATTCCCAAAGAAGATGTTCCGTTCACTAAGTTCAAGTCCAAAATAATTCTTCACAAGAAAAATGGCTTGAAGGTGAACCCCACGTACAGTAATGATGTCACGGCTGCCCAGGTTACAGGTGTCATCGCAGACACATGGGAAAAAAGGGGGAAAAGGCCAGATTACAGGAGTTGGCCATCTGAGGGCCATGTGACTGCAATGGAGGAGGGTCCATAAGATATAAAGCTGTTCAGATACTGAGATGTTCATTTTGAAGCCTGTGAGACACTTTGAGGTCTTTTTAATTTACATTTTCTTTTTATTGAATATATCTTGAGATGTTTTAAGTTTAAATTTCAGCTCAGTGAAGCACTTTTAAACACATTTTTTCAGTAACAAATAAAGAACTTTGTGTTGACAAGATTGTTAGCAATTTAAAAAAAAAGTAAATGAACATGTAAAACTGTGGTGTTAGGCAATGCGGTTAAAAAATTTGGATGCACCTAACTTTTGTGCTGGTGCACCTAAGAAAAAAAGTTAGGCGGACCAGTGCAGCCGTGGCAAAAAGTTAGTCTAGAGCCCTGACTGATTTTAGTATCATTGTTATGTGTGTTTTTATTTGTGTGACCCCTCCCACCAGAGGATGTGGGTGTGGGTTTTTCTCTCTCCTCCCTCCCAGGGTTGTGTGTGGGTATATCTTGACAGCCGAGTTGTTTGCTTGGATTCCTGTTCCCAGATTGGACAGCAAGCTCTGGTCTCCACACCACGTGTGTTTCTAAAGGTAACTTTGAGTGTTCTCTGTGTGAAACTCCTGAGTCAAAAAGTTCATTAGTGAGTAAAGTAAGTGAACTTGTGTGTGTGGCGTTGTGAGACCTAATCAAGCTCGTTGTAAATAGTTATTAATAGTTTTGTAAATTAGACAACCTGGCAGCCTGATAGGAATAAGAAGCCTTTTCTGTTGAAATCTGTTTTCTCTTGTTTGAGTGGGACCTTGGGTTAGAAATGTATCTGTTGTTTGACTTTCATTTTCGGCAGGGAACATTACGGACCTTTAAGGGCCTTTTTTTGTTATTTTGGCGTGGCTCACTGCCGAAGTCAACAAACAGCTGTGTAGAGTTTAGACTGCTAAAAGTTTTTGTCCTTTTCTTGGGTGGAGTCGGAATCAGGGAGCAGCATTTCCAGATTACCCCTAGGTTTTGGACAATAACACTTTTTAAAGATTATAATAAACTCTTATTTAATTAATTTCAAACGAGGAATTCTGCACCTCTGTGAAAAATCTGTTTGCTTTAAATCTGAGAGTTGAATGCCATAAACATGATGAGTAAACACTAACAGGTTTACAGACTCAGATTCAGACTCACATTTTAAACTTTAGGGGAGCAGGTTTAGCTCATAGCTAAAGGAGACCATACGCAGCGACCAGGTGGAACTGACCCGAGAGCCTTTGCTGCATCCTTCCTCTCTTTCTCCACTGTGCTGTGTAATAAAGGCAACAGAGACCCAAAAATCTAAAAATGTCATTTAGTTAAAAAAAAAAAAAAAGATAAAATATTAACTTTTCTTAGCGGTAATTCTTTGAAGATATTTGATTGTTTGAGAATAAAGAACAACAACAAAAATTCAGAAAACAGTCAGAGAGAGCATCTGCGTTAGGGTGGAATGTTTGTTAAGCTGGCAAGGCTGTTAAGGTGGATTGTTTAAGGTGGAATGGCTGTTAAGGCAGAACATTGTGGGGTGTGGTTCCAGTATAGGCAGAGTTGTGAAAACAGGAGAGTCCAAAGATCCACAGAAAAGGAAACTGACCCAGAGTCATCTGCTACCTGTGGAGAACGGGAGTAATTAAAAAAATGACTCAGAAAGAAGTTAACAAACTGATTGATTAAACAGTTAATTCAGGGTTTCAACATCAAATATTAAACATACTCTGACCCGGGAGAAAGAGTTTGTTCCTACTCAGTTTTCTCAAACTTTTTTTTTTATCAGCGTAGATAAAATAATTATAGTGGGTGATTTTAATATCCATGTAGATGCTGGAAATTACACGATCATTTTGTCATGGTCCTGAGTCTGTTGACTCAGTGTTTTGTGTTTCTTTATGCTTTTGTTTATTCTGATTGTGTTTTCCATTAAGATTTGCCATTTGTTAGGTTTCTGTTCTGTGCCTGCCCTGGTCCCACTTTCCGTGTTCCCCCTGTCTGTCCATGATGTCATTATGTCTGCTTATGAGTCTGCCTGTGTTAAGTTCTGTGTCTCGTCTGGATCTCTGTGTCTGTCGTGTGCTTCCTGTTTTATTTTGTAGGTCTGTGTCTTATGTCAGTGTAATCAGCGTCAGCCGTGTCTCCCAGCTGTTTCCTCTTCGCTCCGTTCACCTCTTGTATTTAATGTCTGTGTCTTCCCCTACTCGTTGTCGCGTCGTACCCTCACGTTAACTGTGTGTTCCGTCTGCTAGCCTAGCTTAGCCTGTCTGCTTAGTTTGTTTTTGTATTCTCAGTTTGGTTAAGTTTCTGTTCTGTTACTATCCGGCAATAAAGCTGAGTGTTTTGAGTTTATGTCTGCCTCCGAGTCCTGCATTTTGGGTCCTTCCTCCCTGCCTGCTTGCACACAGCCATGACACATTTAATCACACTTTAGATTTGTTCTGACATATGGCATTGAAAATGTTATCTTCTTTGGCCTTGTGCCAACACAGTACAGAGCAGCTACCTGAAGACTACCCCACAGAGATCGATTATCTTGTTAATAATTTTACATCTTCACTCTGTATAGCTTCTCACTAACTCAGAAGATCATTAACCCCATTCCTACAAAACTGCTCAATGAAGTCCTGCCATTAATTAATGCTTCAATCTTAAACATGATCAACCTATCTCTGATAATCAGCTGTGTACCACAGGCCTTCAAGCTGGCTATAAAACCGTTACTTTTATACTGCTCACCATAGTATTTATTACACTGATTTGAACGTGCTGTAGGTATTAATGGTACTATGCTGCAGTGGTTTGAAACCATCCATCCATCTATCTACAAGTTTACTGTGTTATGTTGTATTACTTGCAGACTCAAGCATCCTTGAAATGGTAAATCGCTGGTCCAGTGTTCCAGGACTGGGGCAAAAACCGCCCATCAGTCCATCTGTATCTGATGCTCAAATAACAGATGTGCTCTCTTTCCCAGCACCCTGGCATAGACTTTCCTGGGAGGGCTGAGGAGTGTGATCCCTGCCCCCCCCGTAGTTGGAGCACACCCTCCAGTCCCCCTTCATAAAGATGGGAACCACCAAAACAGCCCTACAGCATCCAGAGCCTTCAGGAACTCAGGGCAAACCTCTTCCACCCCAGGAGTTCTGCCACCACGGAGTTGTTTAACTGCCTCAGTGGCCTCACTCCCGGTGATGGACAACTCACCCCCCCTTGTACACAGACTCTGCTTTCTTTACAGATAACTTGTCAGTGGAATTAAGAAGGCTTTTAGCATGGCCTCTCCGAATTCCACCTAAACCCAGGTTTTTGCTTCAGCCACTGCCCGACCCATGATCCTCTTGGCCTGTCGTTACCTATCCCCACCAGAGAAGTGACATTCCATGTCCCAATTGCTAGTCTTGATAGCCTGGGATTAGTCCACCAGGGTTTTCTAAAAACCTTAAAAACATGATATCTAACCAGATACTTTAAATGGCGTTACCTTGGCCTCCAATAACACTGTGAGGAATTCAATTAATCTTGGATTGATGTGATGGCAGCGCGCTACTCCGGATCCTAAAAAGGTGCATTTTTGTTGTTTTTTGTTTGCTTTTCTATTGATTCTGCCCCCGTATTACACAACATGTGTGTGAAAGATTTACAAAGACTCTCATACACCCGCTACGCTCTTCTGGAATATCAATGTGAATATCAACTCTACCCAAAGATCCTATAACAAAAGAATACAATACAACTTTATTTATAGAGCACATTTAAAAACCAATGGTATACCAAAGTGCTTCACATAAAAGACAGAAAATAAGACAGAAACATGATAAATATTATAGGACCATAACAAAGTACCGAGTATGCTAACAGGTCAGTGTCACTAATACACAGGAATAGCATAAAATGCATATCAAGTAAAACATGTTAAAAGCACAAAACCATAAAAGATATGTATAAAAGGTAAAATAGAGTAAGTGTAGGGATCAGATACAAGCAGTAATTAGCAGGAAAGGCAAGGTTAAATAAATAGGTTTTTAACCGTGATTTAAATGATTGGATAGAATCAGACGCGCGGTTAGCAATAGGAAGGTTATTCCATAAATCTGGTGCAGCCAAAGCAAACGCACGGTCACCTCAAGATCTTGGCTGCACCAGGAGTAACTGAGTAGATGATCTTAGTGCTTGAGCGGGAATGTACGATCTAAAGAGTTCCATAAGGTAGCTCGGGGCTGCGTTGTTGATCATTTTAAAAGTAAGCAGCAGTATTTTAAATTGGATGCGGTATTTAATGGGTAGCCAGTGCAGGTCAGCTAGAACAGGGGTAATAGTGGCAAACCTCCCAGTTCCGGTCAGAAGGCGTGCCGCCGCATTTTGAACAGTTTGCAGTCTATGAAGAAGGGCAGAATGAAGACCGAAATAAGGGGAGTTGCAGTAATCCAGCCTAGAGGTCACAAAGGCATGAACAAGCTTTTCCAGGTCCTTATGCGGGACATAATGCCTAGCCTTGGAAATGAGACGCAGTTGGTAGAAACTAGATCTAACTACAGCAGACACTTGTTTATCAAATTTAAAAGAGTTATCCTGCAACACCCGTTAATTGCTAACAGTGTCAGAGAGGGAGCTAGTAAGGGAACCAAAGGCATCACGAAGTTGTCCGCGAGGAATATTACCATCAAATACCACGATTTCAGTTTTCTTATCATTTAAGATATGTCACGGTCCTGGGTCTGTGACCCAGTGTTTTCTGTTCTGTATTGTTAATCTTTGATTTCTTGATGTATCTTCGTTTATTCTTATGTTTTGGTTCTGTGTATCCCCTCTAGTGTAGTCAGGTCTGTGTTAAGCCCGCGTCTCTGAGTCTGTGTCTTTGCGTGTCTGAGTTTCCTGTTTTACTTTGAAAGTCTTTGTCTCATGTGAGTGTGTTCAGTTTACGCCTCCCCTGTCTCGTCAGCTCTGATTTCTCCCATGTGTGTTCCCCTCCTGTCTCCCATCCCGTGATTACTGCTGTGTGTATTTAAGCCCTGTGTGTTATCCTGCCTGTTGCCAGTTCATCTGCGTTATCTCCCTACGTCATCTTATGTTTTTCTCTCTGTGTGTCCCTGCGTCTCTGTTTCTGGCTTCAGGTTTGTTTTATGCTTAGTTTTCACATTTTAGGTTTTCTCAGTTCTGTTTTTCGCCACCCTCGCCTTTTTGTATTTTCAACCGCCACAAATAAAGCTACCTCACATCAGCAGTGCCTGCATCTTGGGTCCTTTACTAATTCCACACGGCTCACCCCGCGAGCCTTGAGAAGATGAAAGTTTCCTAAGCGCAACTCTTTGACCTCACACATGCACTCTTGAAAGCAGTGCAGAGACAGAGCAGGATCATCAGCTAGTTCAAAGTAGATCTATATATCGTCAGCATAACAGTGAAAAGCGATATTGTATTTTTCAAAGATTGCACCTAGAGGGAGCATATACAGTGAGAAAAGAACAGGGCCCAGCACAGATCCTTGACGCACGCCACAGGAGACAGGTGCAGCGGTGGAAGAGCAGGTGCCCAGGTTGACCGAGAAGGACCTAATGGAGAGGTATGATTTAAACCAATCAAGGGCAACACCTCTAATGCCTACAGTATGCTCAAGCCTCGCTAATAAGATGCTGTGATCCACCATGTCAAAGGCCGAGGATAAATCCAATAGAACTAGGATCGCAGAGCTTCCAGTATCAGCAATTAGAAGATCATTAAGGACTCTAAGCAGGGCTCTAGACTAACTTTTTGCCACGGTTGCACTGGTGTGCCTAACTGTTTTTTCTTAGGCACACCAGCACAAAAGTTAGGCGCACCCAAATTTTTCTACCGCATCTCTTCACACCGCAGTTTTACATGTGCACTTTTTTGGGGGGGAAATTGCTGTCCATACAGACAATATTGATTTGGAAATGATTAACTAACAATCTTGTCAACACAAAGTTCTTTATTTGGAGGACATTTCTACCAGAAAGATCAGTTACTGAAAAACTGCTTGTGTTTAAAGTGCGTTGGCAATATTGTAGGTTTTCTTGGCCTGGCTTTTTATAGCAGATAACCTTAAAAATTATTCTGCAATTTTGCATAATTTAAAAAAAAGTTTAAATTTCTTCAGTATATTCTTCTCCAAGGTCATTTAAGTAAAAAAAAAAAACATACAGCGCTGTAAACAACGGTAGACTGGTGGGTAATAAGCGAATGAATAATGCCGAAAACATAGATTTGAGATGGGAAACTGTTCTTGAAGTACACAGAGAGAGAGAGAGGGAGAAAGAGAGAGAGTGAGCTGTGCATGAAGTGTGATTTTATCGTGGTGGGAGCAAAACAGAAAAGTCAGAGGGAATTAATGACGACATTGATCAAATATGAAGCGTAGTTTGGATCTTCTTTTGCTGCTGATTCAGTGAATTTTGGTCGGAGAGACACAAAACCTGCAGCTCAGAATCGAGCGCAAAAAAGACGTAAACACAGCGCGGACCCGACGCATCAGAATCAGTGAGCTGTCAGCTTTCAGCCCCGACGGCGTGTCCGTGTACGGGCCGTGGGGCTGAAAGCCGAGAAAGAGAAAGCTGATTCTGATGCGTCGGTCCGCTCTGTGTTTACGTCTTTGTGTGGAGTCTGTTTATCTGTTCTCATTTGTTGTTTGGTGGTTGTTGAAATAGTTTTTGAGCTTTATCGCTTTATTCAAGCTACTCACCTCTTTCTATCCACCTGCACTTTCAACTGGATCATGGCCAATCAGAGAGGTCCCGCCCCTGACTATCTCTGATTGGTTTAGTCCATGATAGGAGCATAATGTGTGTCTGTTGTTGACCACAAGGAGACTTTCAGAGTTGCAGAGACTTTTTTTTTTTTTTTTTTACTCAAACAGTTGGTTGCACCAGTGCGACCTAGGATTTTTTTTTGTCGCGCCATTGAAAAATTTGGTCGCACTCGGTCGCACTCTAGAGCCCTGCTAAGCAACGCTGTTTCAGTGCCATGACGTGGTTTAAAGGCAGACTGGAATTTATGAATAATGTCATTCGCATCCAAATATGACTGGAGTGGTAAAAGAACTATCCTCTTGAGAATTTTAGACAGGAACGGGAACTTAGAGATCAGCCTGCAATTCACATAATAGGGCTGGGCGATATGGCCTAAAATCCATATCACGGTATAATTTGAAGCATGTGCGGTAACAATGTATATCGCGATATAGTCTTGTCTTCCGTATAACGTATTTTCCGTACTATAAGGCGCACTTAAAATCCTTTAATTTTCTCAAAAATCGACAGTGTGCCTTATGTATGAATTCTGGTTGTGCTTACTGACCTCGAACCGATTTTATGTGGTACACGGCGCACAGAAATGTGTCAAAAAATATTTTAGTACCACTTTGGTAAGCTACGAAGCCGCGCCTCTTGATGGATTGCCGGAGCATTACGGCTACCGTAGTCAGGAGCCTCGCGGAGGAATCTGGGTCCTAAACTCCGTCCGCTTCAGATCCCAAAGTCAAACAAACACTGCGGCATCACTGAGAGTTAAAAACTGTCTACATTCTTTCATCTTTAATAAAATGATCAGCGTTGCTGCTTTACCAGGTGTAACAATTAAGTTTCACATCCAGGCATCCATGAAAACAGGATTTATTAAATTTAACGGAGTTAGAAGTTAGCAGGAAGTTAGCTCGCTAGTTTCCACCTAAACATGATATAGCATGTTCTGACTGAGAGATTTCTGAAACATTCAAACGTACAGCTCTGCTATCACTTCCAACATAAATGAAGACAGAAAACTAAACAGCAGTGATGTTTGTAGGGTTACTGAAGTTGTGCTAGCTGGTATATAATGATGTGCTACGTGGTCGCTAGCAAAACAGCTACGTTAGCATAACAATAGCACAGTGAAGCTGGAGGATGAACGCTAACTTTTTTCCACTTGATAAAAGTTAACATGAGGGTTCCCGATGGTTAGGGACAAATGCAATCGCATGGCAGGATGCTGTAAACGGACCAAACTTCAGTTATGAGAACAACTGAGATAATCCATCCACAATACGAGGTTAGTCATTAATATACTGCAACAACATGGGAATAGAGCAGCTGCCAGAGAATTCAGCATTAATGAATCAATGGTACGGAAGTGGAGGAAGCGCAGTTTTTGGCTTTCCCCATATTCCACAAGTGCTTTGTCTCTTTGCTATTACTGTCACTCGGCATAATTTGCAGATGATGTTGTTTGCAGCCGCTGCAATGCTTTCGACCAAAACAGGCGCAGCTTGATGACACCATCAACATGCGCTATCGTGGTAGAGCGGTATAGTCAAAGGTCGTGTCCAAATTCATGGGCTGCATCCTCCTGAGGACGCATTTGTAGACCGATTATGTCACAGCGACGCGCCGAAGGCTGTCGAAATTCATAGACTCTTCCGAATACAGCCCACAAATGCGTCCTCCTTTTCCCCGAATTTGAAGGATGGGTCGGTTGTGTCCTTCGTGGCCCACCATATCCCAGAATTCATAGCGCGGCCCAGCCAAACTCCAGTTTCCAACAATGGCGGCCACTACTAAGTTTTAAAATTACTCTTATTAATCTTTCTAGGTCACAAAATAAACTTTTAACATATTTTCAGGCGAGAATGTGGGTGTGTAAACTTGAAATATCTGCTCAGTTTATCAAGATATCGCATATTTCCAAAAGTGCTTTGACGTTTTCAGAGACGTCTGTTACCCACCAGCTCGATAACTAGCCGGGAACTCGAGGGTCACTGAAGCCGCCGACAACGGCACAACTCCCAGCACATCATTTTCAGATCACCGCGGACTTTCGCTACTCAGGTTAAACGTAATATATAAGTCACTTAGACAACCTAAAAATGTTATTTTTTGGCTTTTTTCAGTGTTTTATTTGTTCGTGAGTAAATCGGTTTGGCTGAGATTAAAGTTATTAGATTAGATTAGATAAAATAAAACTTTATTAATCCCCCGGGTGGTTTTCACACAGCTGAAAAAACGTCAAACAGAAAACTGATTAAACAGAAGTGTGAGACGGTCAAGAATTTATGCCAGTGTCCTGTTATATTTTACATAGCAAGGAGCAGACGGCCGAATTTATTAAACTCCACCGAGACAGCAGTGACGCTAATCAGAAGGCTAGACCGTCCAATTCCACAGCCGCTTACTTCCGGCCTACCCGACCTTCTGAGGACCTGGCCCACATAGACCGCAAAGGCCGGGTCCTCAGGAGGATGCAGCCCATGAATTTGGACACGACCAAAATCTCTACCGTTGGCCAAATTAATATTGTTTCTACCGTATCCCGTTTATACCGCCCACCCCTACGAAGAAACTTTTATCTAAGAAGTGAATTAAAAATTGTTCACAAAGAGCCGGAAAGCACACCAGCGGCATATCAGGACGGGGATTGACCACAGAATTAAAAATTTTAAATAGCGTTCTGGGGCTGTGATCAAAAGACAGGATAATTTTTGATAAGAAAGCCACTTTGGCTATTTTAGCAGCAGTTTGAAATTTCGAGCGGCTGGCACGTAGGATTTCATAAGATACCTGGAGTTTATCTTTTTTCCAACTCCTCTCATCACGGCGGCAGACACGTCGTAAGGCGCGCATAGAGTCGTTTAACCAGCATTGAGAAAAGGTTCTAGGGCGCTTCATTTTAATAGGTGCAACAGTGTCAAGGATAGAGGAGCATATGGATAGCAAGGTGTTTGCAAAGTCATCAACCATATGACAGGTAGAATAATCAAAAGTAGTGGATGCAGAATTCAGGAAAGAAAAAAATTTGCCACAGTTTCAGCACTAACTATACGTAAAGGGCAAAGCAGGAACTCAGGGTACAGTTCAGTATTATCTAAGTCAACATCAAAGATGACTGGGGAGTGGTCGGAGATCGTAACATTGTTTATATCCTTGATGCAAATGTCCAAGCCATAAGAAAGGATCAAGTCAAGGGTGTGGCCCTTAGGATGGGTTGATTCATTTACCCATTGAACAAGGTTAAAAGAGTCAGTTAATGCAAGAAAGTCTTTAGCTAACGGGTCATCCTTACAGCAGACGTGTATATTAAACTCGCCAGCAATAAGAACACAGCCATATTTAAAAAGAACAGATGCTAAAAGGTCGGCAAATTCAAAGATAAAAGTCTTATTGTATTTAGGCGGGCGATAGACCACAACACACAGAGTAGCCAAAGAGTCAGTCATCTCCAGTAGCTGAGCTTCAAAGCTGGGGTATGTAGGGGAGGGTAGCTGCTGAACTTTATGTTTATTTTTAAAAACCAAAGCTAAGCCACCACCTCAGCCAGTAAGTCTCAGTGAGCTAAAAAAGGAACAGTCTGGTGGGAGAAGCTCAGAGAAGGGGATGGACTCACCAGGGCGAATCCAAGTCTCCGTTAGGAGTAAAACGTCCAGTCGAGTAGCGAGGAAAAAGTCATTTAAAAGAAAGGTCTTGTTCGCCAGTGACCTGACACTTAGTAAAACCATCCGTGTTCAGGGAGCTAGGTCACCACTGGTAGCACGTCGCAGAACGCTTAGGTTGCTGTGATGGACCCCACGTCTGGAGGACATAATCCAGGACCAAACAGGGAGGCATGCCACTGGAAGGGCTGGGTAGGCTTGAAATCCAGTGGGGCAGATCCACCAATGGCTTAGCAGTTTAGCATCAAAGCGGTCTCCGGAGGAGGGGAGAAAGCGCAGAATATCCCGGCTAGCATATGGATAATCTGTAGCCCTTGCTTTAAGGTAAGCCTCGAGGCGGACGCGAAGACCACTCCTTTTACCTCGTTTCCTGTAATGTTTCTTGTGCAGGTTGGGAAGGGGTAGGCAGGAAATACTGGTGGAGGAGTCTTGCTGTAACAGGGTGGTGTCACCCAGGTTCCAATATGGATCCGAGCGATGCAAATAAGAGAATCGGAGATTTAAAAGCGTTTGTCTGTTGTAGGTTATTAGTGCACAAAATGAGCATGAGCATAAAACCAAAAAAATAAGAAGTACTATGCCAAGGTCCAGTAAAAGGGGTAGGGAAGGTAAAAAGCAGAGCCACAGACCCGGACGAGGACGGCTTGCCATACACACCGGCGCTATCTTGAGTTCCCGTGAGTGCGCCCTCAAATTGCCTACTGCTACCATCCCTGTGAGGAGATGCCGCAAGCATCTCCTAACAGTTCCGAACCCGGAAGCGCAGCAAGCGAGGTGGTGTCCGGGCTAAGCTAAAGGCTAACCCAACCAGACTGACTGTTCCATCTATCATTCTGGCAAACGTATGCTCACTGGACAATGAACTCGATCACATCCGACAGCAGAGAGCAAAACGTCGCAAACTAAGAGACTGCTGTGTGTTTATCTTCACGGAAACGCCGCTGAATGACAACATTCTCGATTCAGCCATTCAGCTAACGTGGCTACATGCTAGCCATGTGGACAGAGATGCTGGCACAACTGGAAAAGCACGCCGAAATCTTAGAAATATGATATCTAACCAGATTCTTACTCTGGATGGCATTACCTTGGCCTCCAGTAATGCTGTGAGGAACCTTGGAGTCATTTTTGACCAGGACATGTCCTTCAATGCACATATTAAACAAATATGTAAGACTGCTTTCTTCCAGTTGTGCAACATCTCTAAAATTAGAAATATCCTGTCTCAGAGTGATGCTGAAAAACTAGTTCATGCATTTATTACTTCCAGGCTGGACTACTGTAATTCATTATTATCAGGATGTCCTAAAAACTCCCTGAAAAGCCTTCAGTTAATCCAAAATGCTGCAGCAAGAGTCCTGACAGGGACTAGAAAGAGAGAGCAGATTTCTCCTGTATTGGCTTCCCTAATTGGCTTCCTGTTAAATCCAGAATGCAAAATCCTGCTCCTCACATACAAGGTCTTAAATAATCAGACCCCATCTTATCTTAATGACCTTGTAGTACCATATCACCCCATTAGAGCACTTCGCTCTCACACTGCAGGCCTACTTGTTGTTCCTAGAGTATTTAAAAGTAGAATGGGAGGCAGAGCCTTCAGTTTTCAGTCCCCTCTTCTGTGGAACCAGCTTCCAGTTTGGATTCAGGAGACAGACACTCTCTCTACTTATGCTGCAATAGGTGCCCACATAGCAAAATTGGTGTGGCCCCGATCTGGCCCACACAATGTGCTTACACATGGCCCACATACTGCAAAGAATGATGGCCCTTTGGTGGTCCACGTGTCAGCCTTATGTGTACTTTAATCAAGCCATGTAATAACAACATGTGCCGGAACATAATAGTGAAAAAGTAACATGACGAAACTCTGTTCAGACAGTGAATGGACTGATTCTTGTATAGCGCTTTTCTACTCTCCCGGATTACTCAAAGTGCTCTATACAAAATGCCACATTCACCCAACCACACACTTTCTCTTAACTGAGTGCTTCCTAACTACATTCATACACATTCACACCCTTGACATGCAGACTGGAGGAGCCAGGGATCGAACCAGTAACGCTCCGATCAGTAGGTGACCTGCTCTACCTCCTGAGCTACAGACACCCACTGGCAAAGATGAGTAAACCGTCACTAGGTTTTGGATAAAGTGTACACTCACAAACCTGCCAAATCTGCATTTGAAACATTGGCTACCATAGCAGTATACAGGGAGTGCAGAATTATTAGGCAAATGAGTATTTTGTCCACATCATCCTCTTCATGCACGTTGTCTTACTCCAAGCTGTATAGGCTCGAAAGCCTACTGCCAATTAAGCATATTAGGTGATGTGCATCTCTGTAATGAGAAGGGGTGTGGTCTAATGACATCAACACCCTATATCAGGTGTGCATAATTATTAGGCAACTTCCTTTCCTTTGGCAAAATGGGTCAAAAGAAGGACTTGACAGGCTCAGAAAAGTCAAAACTAGTGAGATATCTTGCAGAGGGATGCAGCAGTCTTAAAATTGCAAAGCTTCTGAAGCGTGATCATCAAACAATCAAGCGTTTCATTCAAAATAGTCAACAGGGTCGCAAGAAGCGTGTGGAAAAACCAAGGCGCAAAATAACTGCCCATGAACTGAGAAAAGTCAAGCGTGCAGCTGCCAAGATGCCACTTGCCACCAGTTTGGCCATATTTCAGAGCTGCAACATCACTGGAGTGCCCAAAAGCACAAGGTGTGCAATACTCAGAGACATGGCCAAGGTAAGAAAGGCTGAAAGACGACCACCACTGAACAAGACACACAAGCTGAAACGTCAAGACTGGGCCAAGAAATATCTCAAGACTGATTTTTCTAAGGTTTTATGGACTGATGAAATGAGAGTGAGTCTTGATGGGCCAGATGGATGGGCCCGTGGCTGGATTGGTAAAGGGCAGAGAGCTCCAGTCCCACTCAGACGCCAGCAAGGTGGAGGTGGAGTACTGGTTTGGGCTGGTATCATCAAAGATGAGCTTGTGGGGCCTTTTCGGGTTGAGGATGGAGTCAAGCTCAACTCCCAGTCCTACTGCCAGTTTCTGGAAGACACCTTCTTCAAGCAGTGGTACAGGAAGAAGTCTGCATCCTTCAAGAAAAACATGATTTTCATGCAGGACAATGCTCCATCACACGCGTCCAAGTACTCCACAGCGTGGCTGGCAAGAAAGGGTATAAAAGAAGAAAAACTAATGACATGGCCTCCTTGTTCACCTGATCTGAACCCCATTGAGAACCTGTGGTCCATCATCAAATGTGAGATTTACAAGGAGGGAAAACAGTACACCTCTCTGAACAGTGTCTGGGAGGCTGTGGTTGCTGCTGCACGCAATGTTGATGGTGAACAGATCAAAACACTGACAGAATCCATGGATGGCAGGCTTTTGAGTGTCCTTGCAAAGAAAGGTGGCTATATTGGTCGCTGATTTGTTTTTGTTTTGTTTTTGAATGTCAGAAATGTATATTTGTGAATGTGGAGATGTTATATTGGTTTCACTGGTAAAAATAAATAATTGAAATGGGTATATATTTGTTTTTTGTTAAGTTGCCTAATAATTATGCACAGTAATAGTCACCTGCACACACAGATATCCCCCTAAAATAGCTAAAACTACAAACAAACTAAAAACTACTTCCAAAAACATTCAGCTTTGATATTAATGAGTTTTTTGGGTTCATTGAGAACATGGTTGTTGCTCAATAATAAAATTATTCCTCAAAAATACAACTTGCCTAATAATTCTGCACTCCCTGTAGTATTGCAACATGGCATTTGGGTCTTCTAACTAAAATAGGAAAATAGGAACATAAACAGTGCCATCTACGCCAGGCCTGGCCCATATCTGGATGACATACCACTTACCATGCCAGAAGTCAACCAGCAGTGCCGGCTTGATACCAGATCCGGGCCAGACCTGCTTGCTATGTGGGTGTAGGCTGCCGGGGGATTCCCAGGATGCACTGGGTGTTTCTTCTTCAGTCACCTTTTTCACTCACCCTGTGTTTATACACCTCTCTGCATTTAATCATTAGATATTATTAATCTCTGGCTCTCTCCCACAGCATGTCTTTTATCCTTTTTTCCTTCACTCAAATATAGAAAAGCTCCCAAGCATTTTATTTAATGAGCTGTAATAAAACAGATCAGTTTGACAAGCAGTGCTGACAGAAATAAAGTTGTGGCTGAAGCTATGTAGATGTGTGCCATGGTTTCTGAGGTGTGACTCACCTGGAGCCTACTTGCTGTGGCTCTGGTGGAGATGTTGCAGAGGTTGGTGTTGGGGGGGTTGGTGTCGTGGGCTGGACCCTGCACCCCCTCCTCTGATGATCGGTCGGATAGCATGGGAGGAGGACGGATTCTGATGGTGCTGATGACCGGCTCTTATTGGCTTGGCTATATGAATGCAGGTAACAGGAGAGTTTAGGTAATGACAAACAGCCTATCACATCACATATCAGACTTGGCCTATTTTAAGTTATCTTCTCACCGATCTGAGCTGAGTGTCCTTTCCTGAACAGGTTTTTGGACCGCACGGCCTCTTTGATGCGGTCAACTTCCTGTTGGTAGCGTTTGCGATCCTTCACAGCCGACTCTTTTGCATTTTTCAGAGCTGTTTCCAGAGCTTTCACTCGCTCCGCTGTCGCCCGAAGACGCTTCTCCAATTTGGGCAGCTCACAGCGGAGCTCAGCGTTATCCCGAACCAGCTGGAGGAAACAGCTACTGTCAGTTATGTGACTTGACAGCGTGTTTGTTTATCCACCTTGAGGAATCCCCAGTAAAACACTTCTTTCTTTAATTATTATTTATTAAAGCAGGTGATGAATGATTACATGTTATCATGTACATGGATCCCTTTTGTTCAGAAGACCACAGGGTGTAAAGCTGCAGTCCGTCTTCCCAAATCAGAGTTTCTCAACTTATCAGTATACAAAGTTTTATAAGAGACTGTGCATCTATCTGATTGATTAAAACTAATGGGGAGAAATCATAGTTTACACTTAATTCTCCCTTCGTCGGTGCCCCAGGCTGGTCCCAGCCTCTCAGCAGTCCGCCTGGGGAGCTGCACCTACAAACTCTGTTAAACGTGTACTGAGTGCTTTTCCCTATTCTCTCACCTTTCACCTAACAGCCTGTTGTCTTAGTGACCGTGAAAGCAACCCTGACTGAGACGCCAGATGTTGTTTTGTCTCAAGCGGTCCCAAGTGCAGTGTTGGGCAACTTACTTTGAAAAAGTAATTAATTATAATTACTAGTTACTTCTTCAAAAAAGTAACTGAGTTAGTAACTGAGTTACAAGATTCTAAAAATAATCAATTACTTGAAAAGTAACTACTGCATTACTTTAAAAAAACATTTAAACCTCTGGGGTCCAGGGTATAATTGGCCATTTTTAACTACTTTTGATTTTCCGTCTACATTTCACCTTTAAAAACTGTTTATTTGCCTTGTTTGGTATCATTCTTTTCAGCACAACCTCACGTGTCTGAATTTACAGTTATGTTTTCATTTTGACATACTGTATTAACACAATTGATCTAAAATCCGACAAAAAACATAAAATCTGAGTAGAAAAAGTTATAGTTTTTACTGTAACAACCACAAACATGTTTAATGAATCATATTTCATAACCTTAAATGCAAATATAAATTGTCAGTTTTAAAATCATATACACAGGTTTTGCAAACAAAGTAATTTGCAGCCATTTACCTTTTACCCCTTTTTTAAATAACCATTTCAAACTATTTACATAACAATCAGCTGTTCTGCATTCAATAAGATGCCACACAAATTATTTGTGACACTGCAAAAATTTCTGTCCACTATAAAGGAGAACATCACAGCCTGATACCTGCAGGTCTGCCAGCAGCAGGTGTATCACTGCTCCTGTTTTCATTCAGCAGTCGCCTCATTGTTCTGACACACAACACAAAACTATCCTCTACACTACACACTAACTACACAAGACAACACATTAACTACACACTGCAAACACGCTAAACGTCACAAATCTCTCACATCTCAAAACTCGCTCTCTCTCTTTTTCTACTGTCTGTCTGTCTCTCTCTCTCTCACTCGCTGTCACTCCTAAAACTTCCCCCTCTTCCTAAACAACCAAATGTCATGTTGCCATATCATTTTTTGATTGGTCGACATGGTGAATTTTTCCACCAACACGAACGGGCTGTTTTTTGTTTTGTTTGTTTGTTTTGTTTCTGCTCATAAGCAGAGAGTGCTTGCTAGCGCTTTCCTTAGACACTAAACGTGACGAAACTATTCAGGAAAAAATGCCGCATATATATTGTTTACCACGACTCTGGTTTTACGTGGCCTATCAACACAATTTAAAAACTGGTATATATCACCTTGGTGCTTTGGCATCTTAAAGTGGTCATGTGATTGGCTTACCACGACTGCTTTATTCTTCCTCAGTCAAACAGCAGCACTCATGCGATTGTTTTGCCCCCTTAGCTCCAGGTGTTGTGCCAAAAACTGATCATCTGCTAGAAACTGTTTGCCGCCCACGGGAGCGCGCAGCTGCTTAAAGCTGTAGCGCCCAGATTACTTACAGCTACTTCTGTGCAACTGATATAAGATGCGGTAAGCTGAACACAGCTTCAACCGTCTGTTTGTTGAAAAATAGTAACGCAACCGCATCGCATTTTCTTGTTAGTAACGGTAACGGCGTTGTAACGATAGAAATAGTAATTAGTTAGATTAAGTAAGTAAAGTAGGTAAAATTTTATTTGTATAGCACCTTTCAAGACAAAAATCACAAAGTGCTTCACAGAAAAGCTAAAACATAAAAACAGAAATCAACCAAAAGCAAGTTTAAAAAGATGGGTTTTTAGCTGTTTCTTAAATGAAACCACTGAGTGCACAGATCTCAGGCTTAAAGGAAGGGAGTTCCAGAGTCTGGGGGCCACAGTTACAAACGCTCTATCGCCTTTCATTTTCAGCCTCATATGTTGGACGACCAGCAAGCCCTGATCACATGACCTCAAGGACCTGCTGGAGATGTACTGATGTAAAAGATCTCTGATATAGGTTGGTGCATGTCCATGCAGAGCCCTGAATGTCAAAGTCAAAATTTTGAAGTGGATTCTGAATTTTATGGGAAGCCAGTGCAACTGGATCAGCAGGGGTGTAACGTGGGAGTATTTAGAAGATTTGGTCAGAAGCTTTGCGGCAGCGTTCTGAACAACTTGCAAATGATCCACAGAGGCTTTACTTAAACAAGTAAACAAAGAATTGCAATAATCTAAACGAGATGAGACAAATGCATGGATGACCATTTCTACAGGGAGTGCAGAATTATTAGGCAAGTTGTATTTTTGAGGAATAATTTTATTATTGAGCAACAACCATGTTCTCAATGAACCCAAAAAACTCATTAATATCAAAGCTGAATGTTTTTGGAAGTAGTTTTTAGTTTGTTTGTAGTTTTAGCTATTTTAGGGGGATATCTGTGTGTGCAGGTGACTATTACTGTGCATAATTATTAGGCAACTTAACAAAAAACAAATATATACCCATTTCAATTATTTATTTTTACCAGTGAAACCAATATAGCATCTCCACATTCACAAATATACATTTCTGACATTCAAAAACAAAACAAAAACAAATCAGCGACCAATATAGCCACCTTTCTTTGCAAGGACACTCAAAAGCCTGCCATCCATGGATTCTGTCAGTGTTTTGATCTGTTCACCATCAACATTGCGTGCAGCAGCAACCACAGCCTCCCAGACACTGTTCAGAGAGGTGTACTGTTTTCCCTCCTTGTAAATCTCACATTTGATGATGGACCACAGGTTCTCAATGGGGTTCAGATCAGGTGAACAAGGAGGCCATGTCATTAGTTTTTCTTCTTTTATACCCTTTCTTGCCAGCCACGCTGTGGAGTACTTGGACGCGTGTGATGGAGCATTGTCCTGCATGAAAATCACGTTTTTCTTGAAGGATGCAGACTTCTTCCTGTACCACTGCTTGAAGAAGGTGTCTTCCAGAAACTGGCAGTAGGACTGGGAGTTGAGCTTGACTCCATCCTCAACCTGAAAAGGCCCCACAAGCTCATCTTTGATGATACCAGCCCAAACCAGTACTCCACCTCCACCTTGCTGGCGTCTGAGTGGGACTGGAGCTCTCTGCCCTTTACCAATCCAGCCACGGGCCCATCCATCTGGCCCATCAAGACTCACTCTCATTTCATCAGTCCATAAAACCTTAGAAAAATCAGTCTTGAGATATTTCTTGGCCCAGTCTTGACGTTTCAGCTTGTGTGTCTTGTTCAGTGGTGGTCGTCTTTCAGCCTTTCTTACCTTGGCCATGTCTCTGAGTATTGCACACCTTGTGCTTTTGGGCACTCCAGTGATGTTGCAGCTCTGAAATATGGCCAAACTGGTGGCAAGTGGCATCTTGGCAGCTGCACGCTTGACTTTTCTCAGTTCATGGGCAGTTATTTTGCGCCTTGGTTTTTCCACACGCTTCTTGCGACCCTGTTGACTATTTTAAATGAAACGCTTGATTGTTTGATGATCACGCTTCAGAAGCTTTGCAATTTTAAGACTGCTGCATCCCTCTGCAAGATATCTCACTAGTTTTGACTTTTCTGAGCCTGTCAAGTCCTTCTTTTGACCCATTTTGCCAAAGGAAAGGAAGTTGCCTAATAATCAGTGTTGGGACTAACGCGTTATTAAGTAACGCGTTACAGTAACTACGTTATTATTGTGGTAACGAGCACGGTAACTATGCCAAAACCAGGAACGCGTTACTCGTTACTGGGATTTAGATAGGCTCGTTACTCGTTACTTCGTGTGGTGGATATCGCGGAGCTTCCACAGATTCAATAACATTAGCAAGTGGTGGAGGCCAGCAGGTGGATGAAGGAAAAGGGAGGCAAGAGGAGAGACCCGAAGCGGCCGCCGGTCCGCGTGTCAGGTGAACTGAACTTCAGGTAAGAAGTTATGACCTGCAGTCTATCTGAGTCAGATATAAACCAAGTTTAGGTGGAGTTTATTTTCGGTATGCTGACATTTTCGTACTGCGTGCTAGCTAGCATGACGGAGTTTCTATACAGCTGGGTGGGTGCTATGTTACTGATGTTGAACTTTATTTTGTTCATACGGTTAATTATTAGAGTTGCCAACCGTGCCCTAAAAACAGAATCGTCTGGTATTCAGAGAAAATATTACGCGTTTCGTACTGAGGTGAAAAGGAACACAGTTTGTCCCGGACTTCAGCTACAAAAGACACAAAGCTGAAGCTGCACAGCTGCCTCTTCTTCTCTCATTCTCTCCTCTCCTGTTTCTACTTCAATCATGAAACTGATCAATGATCAGCTGATCGGCTTTTCTCTCTTGTTTATTTATCGCCCACTTTGCGCCAGAAAGAGGAAACCAGCGGATGTCGCGTTAAACAACAGCAGCACGTTTAAGCTTGATCAGCTGTTGTTAGAATTTATTTAATATTAATTTCTAGTATTAGCTGATGTTTGCTGGAGCCACAGCTGTAAAGCTGCTGGTCATGATATCGGTTTGGTTATCTGGTGAGAGGGAAACATGAAGATGAAACCAGGAGATGTCCTTACTGAATCATCAGAGCTGAACAGGTGATGGAGAAACAGGTTTACCTTTTAGGTGACATGAATGAGTTGAAGGGAAGTTATGAACTGTTTCTGAGAGACAAATAACACCAGGATCCTTTTCTACGTAGCTGACAGCTGGTAACTGTGCAGGGGCGGGTCTAGCAAAGTGTTGCCAGGGGGGCAGGTAGGGCATTAACAGGGAAAGGGGGGGACAAGGAAATACTTTTCTTTATTATTCTCATTTAAAATGTCTCGCTTTAAAAAAAAATAATTATCTGAGTCTTACAACAAACAATTGATAGATTGATACCATCAGAACAGTGTACATCACTGTCACAACAGTGTTTATTTTCATTCAAAGGCTTTATGATTTTTCCTATAATGGTGGGCCGGTCTCTAGTCAAAATGCCCGGGACGATTTTTTTGTCCCAGTCCAGCTCTGTATGCAGTTCATCTGCAGTCTGGTGTTACCTACATCTTCCTATTCAGAAGGCAGAATTTCCAAGTTCTGAGTACAATCAAAAGCACCACGACTGCAGTTTTTGTGTTGGATGTAAAAAGTAGGCTAGAATCATGGTGGCGGTCAACGACGGTCCAGGCGTGGGATTTCTCTCATGGAAATGTGCACATTATTTTTTCCTTTCTATTGGTAGGTGGCACAGTGCACTTGTGGCAAGTAAGCAAGCTAGAAGACTGGCAATCCTGCTGGGTATCCAGTTACAGAAGCAACACATGAACAAGAGAATTCTGAGTAAAACCAAAGTTACTTTCCCTAGTAACTAGTTACTTTGAAAGTAACGAGTAACTTGAAGTAACTGAGTTACTTTTTTAGAGAAGTAACTAGTAATGTAACTAAGTTACTAATTTAAAGTAACTTACCCAACACTGCTAATAATTATGCACACCTGATATAGGGTGTTGATGTCATTAGACCACACCCCTTCTCATTACATTGATGCACATCACCTAATATGCTTAATTGGCAGTAGGCTTTCGAGCCTATACAGCTTGGAGTAAGACAACATGCATGAAGAGGATGATGTGGACAAAATACTCATTTGCCTAATAATTCTGCACTCCCTGTAGTTCTGAGCGTGAAACAATGGGACTCAGCTTAGCAATATTTTTTAAATTATAAAAACAGGGGCGAACCAATAAATTAGCATGAGTGTCCAAAGTCAGAGCTGAGTCAAAAGTAGGGATGGGTACCGGTAATGGCACCGGTTCTGACATAAACGGTAGTAACCACACCGAAAAGCAGCGCACATTTCGGTGCTTTATTTCGGTGCTTTTTTTTTACTGAGATGTCATACACTTTGGATTCTAGCCAATCATTTTACTTTTGCAAGCGTAGTAGGCGGGCCCAGGTACGTACGTTCTTTTAGAGCAGAGCTACAGATTAAAAATGCCCAAGGCGAAGCGGTCAAAAGTCTGGCTGTACTTCACAGCAAAAGATGCAAACTCAGCAGCCTGCAACAAGTGCTTTAAGCTGATACTGTGCAAAGGAGGTAACTCCTCGAATCTGATGAAACACCTGGTGACGCATAGCGTTTTTTTAAAAGCCGAGAAATGCACCGTATTTGATAGCTTGCTGCGAGACCTCACGCCGTGCACATCTACTGCAGGTGGGTTGCCTGTTATCGGACCCGGAGTTAGCAACATCCCCCAAAAACCCGAAGAGTAGAGTCCTGGCCCCAAGCCCTGCCAGTGTAGCAGAAATGATGACGGATGATGATGGCAGCAGCAGCCGTTTTTCTCTGCGTGAGTAGCTTCATGTTGTTCATGTGTAATTAACGTTGAGTACGCTAACCACGTTATTACATTAATGCATGTAAGGTGAACTAGCAAACACTGTCATAGTTACACGCGGCTGTCTTCTTGTTTGATGGCAGATACTCCCTTCACCCTGGCCAAAAAGGCTCAAGTGACCAAAGAAAAAGTGGGAAAAAGCTAAACATGAGAGGTTTTTGGACAAAGTTTGTGTTTTTCCATTGTTTAAGCACTGCTTCCAGCCAAGAGTGATACCATATATGCCCTATAGCTGCAGAAAAGGCTAACATTGTTACCTTTTTACAAAAAAACAGTTAAACATGAGAGGTTTTTGGACAAAGTTTGTGTTCTCCATTCTTTAAGCACCGGTTCGAGCACCGTTTAAGCACCGGCACCATTTCAAAAGTACCGGTTTGGTACTGGTATCGGATAAAACCGAAACAATACCCATCCCTAGTCAAAAGTTACACCAAGGTTCCTGATAGAAGGTTTTGCAAATGTAGTGAGAGGGCCTAACTTTTGGGAAACATCAACAAAAACAAAATCAATGGGGGCTAAACCCCCGGGTGCCAAAAAAAAATAAGACATAACCTTGACCACTGATAACATTAGACAATTTCTTCCCTCTGCTGACTTTCAAAGTAAAAGAACAACAACCAGAATACCAACGACACATGAACCCCCCCCCCCCCCCCCCCCCCAAAAAAAAACACTTATCACAATATCTAAGAGACATTGTCGATATACAACAAAAAAGGACCCCAAACCTGCTCAAAAATATCTTCTCTCCCCTTAATTCTGTACATAACCCGTTCATATGATGCCATCTTAGACATTTGTTCAGTCCATTCCCTGAGAGAACAGGGGCTGGATGACTTCCAGTGCCTCAGTATTATCCTGCATCCTGTTATGAAAGCCAGACGCATCCACAGTCTCTGTTTTTTTGAAAGAATACTGTTGTCAGGTAACAGGCCCAGGACACATACAGCTGGAGATTTAGAGAGATTAAGTTTAAAGTTTAAAGTTTTTAAAGTTTTTTTTGTTTTTTGTTTTTTTTTGTTCTTTTTTTGTTTTGTTTTTTTTGTTTGTTTTTTGTTTTTTGTTATTGTTTTGTTTTTGTTTTTTTGTTTGTTTGTTTGTCTTTAGTTATTGTTAGTCCTTATTTGTTGGTTGTTGTTAAGAAGCGGACAGAGAACTGACAGTATGATTATTCCTGTTGTATATTTGTTAATGTTTCTGTCCATTTAAAATATGAATAAAAAAAAAGAAAAAAAAAAAGAGAGGGCCTAACTTTTCCATAACCAAAGGTACCAATTTTTTGGGATTACTTGTTACTGAAAAATAGTAACACTGTTAATAACGCTGTTACTTGTAACGCCGTTATTCACATCACTGCCCAAGTGTCCACCTTATCGTAGGACTTAGTGTCCCTTCACCTTGAAGCTTCTACACTGTCTACACGTCTAAATTCTTAAGCTTTTATGCACTATTATACCTGGGAGACGCCTTCTCATTCACATGGTCACACAGAGGATCACAGCTGGAGACACAAGCTTCACTGTAGGATCTGTACTCTGTTATATTTCAAGAAATAATTGCCAACAAACACAACATCACCAAACATCCAATCACAGAGCAACCTGTCAATGACAGACCCACACTAAAGATCCGGGTTTTAAAAACTGAAACACAAACTTCCAATGCGGGAGACACCAGTTGAGGGTGACCCTGTGGGTAGGGCTTAGAGACCAGGTGAGAATCACTTACCTGTTTGTGGACCCTGCTGAGCTGCTCCAAGTTATTTTCTAAGAAGACGATCCTCTGTCTCTGAGCCAAACTGCCACCAGCCTCATCGCTGTCATTCTCTGAACTCTGATCATGACAATAACACATCAGACTTTATCACTGGACAGACAGAAACACACACACACGCACGCACACAAAATGGACTGAGGCAGATCAGATACGTTAACATCAGTGGAAATGCAATGTCGCAATGGTACTCTTTAAACTTTATTAAATTTGAATGTAAATAAGCTGGAAAATGATAAATGAGCTTATTGTAAACCTGGAGCAGCGACAGCATTCAAAGCAGGAAGTGACATCAGCGATTGTGTGAAGAATCAAAGCTCTGCTCCTCTGAAAAAGTAAAGCTACTTTTTATTCTTACATTCTTGATTCGAGCTCCGATGTCGTCGATGAAGAGTTTGCGAAGGTTGTTGAGCATCTGCAGCTCTTTGGCCTGTTGGAGGAAACAGAGACTCAGCTGGTCTCACATCAGCACTAAGAGACTTTATGATTTTGCTTCTGTACATCATCACAGAGGAAACCAAGCATCCAGCATGTGACTGAAGAGTAGACGTCCAGACATTTAACAAAAGTATACCCAGGAACTAAACACTACTCACCCTCTCCACAGCACCACCATTTGTGTTGAGGTCTGTGTGGTGATCTTTGCCGGGCCTCCTGAAATCACTCTCTCTTTCATTTTGTCCACATTGATGGTGACTTTTGGATCTACACCACACTTCAAGCTGTCCATTCTGTAAACGGACTGAACACCGTAACTGATGGGACCGATCACTGTCATGTCATCTGGAAACTTTACAATGTGGTTGGTGCTGGATCTGACTGTACTGTTTAGACTGTAAACAGTCTAAACAGCAGCGAGCTCAGGACACACCCCTGATGTGCTCACTGAGATGGTTTTTCATCTGTGGCTGCCATTTTGAATTCAATATCCTGCTCCTCACATACAAGGTCTTAAATAATCAGGCCCCATCTTATCTTAATGACCTTGTAGTACCATATCACCCTATTAGAGCACTTCGCTCTCACACTGCAGGCCTACTTGTTGTTCCTAGAGTATTTAAAAGTAGAATGGGAGGCAGAGCCTTCAGTTTTCAGGCCCCTCTTCTGTGGAACCAGCTTCCAGTTTGGATCCAGGAGACAGACACTATCTCTACTTTTAAGATTAGGCTTCCATCAATTCAATTCAGGATGTAGAATTCATGACTGTGAAATGTCTCTCATTCTATTCACCTTGTCAGTTTTTGGAGATGTTTGTCATAGCAGCCTACATAGCACCGCATGCTAATGCTAACAACGCACTGAAGGAGCTACACAATAATACCAGCTCGCTTCAGAATAAGCACCTGGAAGGTTTTTAGGTAGTGGCTGGGGATTTTAACCACTTAAACCTGACACACGCAGTATGTGGAGGGGCATCAAGTGCATCACTGACTACAAAACCAGGGATACACAATGCCCCAGGGACCCTTCTCTGCCTGAGGCTCTCAACCGTTTCTACGCTCGCTTTGAGGACCCTAACACGCACCGCCCCCCAGCATCAGACTCTCTCCACCACCTGATGGAGAAACCCTCAGTGTGACAGCAGCTGAAGTGAAGAGGATCCTCAAGAGGATTAACCCCCGCAAAGCTGCCAGCCCAGACAACATCCCCGGGCAGGTTTTGAGGAACTGCGCTGATCAGCTCTCTGAGGTCCTGACAAACATTTTTAACTCCTCCCTCATCCAGGCAGCTGTCCCCACCTGTATGAAGACCGCCACCATCATCCCAGTCCCCAAGAGCTCTGCTGCGACAGGTCTAAATGGCTATCAGCCAGTAGCCTTCATGCCGATTGTCACGAAATGCTTTGAGAGGCTGATTATGGCCCACCATCAGTGTCATTTCAGACCCACACCAGTACGCCTACCGCAAGAATCTATCCACAGAAGATGCCATCTCTTCTGTGGTTCACACCACTCTCACCCACCTGGAGCAGAAGAATTCCTACGTCCGTTTGCTCTTCATGGACTTCTCATCTGCCCTCAAAACAATGATCCCGCAGATACTCGTCGATAAATTACTGACTCTTGGACTGAGCTCCTCTCTTTGTTACTGGGTTCTGGACTTCCTGACCAACAGATCACAGTCTGTGAGGATCCACAACGTCTCCTCATCTTCCAGAGTCCTCAGCACTGGCTCCCCTCAGGGCTGTGTGCTAAGTCCCCTCCTGTTCACACTGCTCACCCAACCACCCAGGCTGTCATACTGTAAGGTTTGCGGACGACACAGCTGTGGTTGGTTGCATCACAAACAATGACTAGAACGGCTACAGGAAAAACAACACTTCCAGCCTGATCAGGAAGGCTCACCAGAGGCTGTACTTGCTGAGGAGGTTGAAGCGTGCAGGACTTGAGAGCTCAGTCCTCATCTCCTTTTAGAGATGTGCGGTGGAGAGTGTTCTGTGCTCTGGCATCAACGTGTGGCACAGAAACTGCACTAAGGCAGAGAGGAAAGCTCTACAGAGGGTGGTGAAGGCTGCAGAGAGTGGTCAGAGGCAGCCTCCCAACCGTCACAGACATATACACCTCCAGATGCAGGAAGAGGGCCACCTGTATCATGAAGGCCCCCACTCACCCAGCACACTCACTCTTTGTCCCGCTCCCCTCAGGCAGGAGGCTGAGGAGCATTAAATGCAAAACCACCTGAGAAGCAGCTTCATTCCAGAAGCTGTGAGACTTCTCAGTGCATAAATGTACAAGAACTGCTACTGTAGCACCTTAATCACTACTGACACTTACTGACACCGTCACTTGATCAATGCTGGACATCATGCCCTTTGCTGCTAAAGTATTTATACCTATATTCTATTCCATTCCTTACTCCATAATTGGTACTCAGGTTGTTGCACTCTATTTATTGTATTATTTTATTACTTGTTATTCTGTTTTGTTTAAAAAAATGTTTATATTTATTTATTACTTTTTAAAAATTCTGTTTCTTCGTTATTCTGTTTTTTTTCGCTCCGGGACCATGTGTACATAATTTTGTTCCACCTCATGTAAACATGATGCGAATGACAATAAAGGTCCTTGAATCCTTGAAAACTTTCCTTCAGGTGACCCTGAATCCTCCCTTAGTTATGCTGCAATAGGTGTAGGCAGCTGGGTGTTTCTTCTTCACTCACTATGGTCGTGTCCAAATTCATGGGCCTACCCGACCTCAGAAGGTCGGGTAGGCCGGAAGTAAACGGCTGTGAAATTGGACAGTCTAACCTTCAGATTAGCGTCACCGCTGTCTTGGTGGAGTTTAATAAACTCAGCCGTCTGCTCCTTGCTATCTAAAATATAACAGGACACTGGTGTAAATTCTCGACCAGCTCACACTTCTGTTTAATCAGTTTTCTGTTTGACGTTTATTCAGCTGTGTGAAAACCACCCACAGGAATTAATAAAGTTTTATTTTATCTAATCTAATCTAATAACTTTAATCTCAGCCAAACCGATTTACTCCGGAACAAATAAAACACTAAAAAAGCCAAATAATAACATGTTTAGGTTATCTGAGTTACTTATACATTATGTTTAACCTGAGTAGTGAAAGACCGCGGGGATCAGAAAACGATGTGCCGGGAGTTGTGCCGTTCTCGGCGGCTCTAGTGACCCTCGAGCTCCCGGCTAGCTATCGAGCTGGTGGGTAACAGACGGAGACGTCTGTTACCTCTGCTTTTGCAAATATGTGATATCTTGATAACCCGAGCAGATATTTGAAGTTTACACAGCTACATTCTCGCCTGACAATATGTTAAAAGTTTATTTTGTGACCCACAAAGAGTAATAAGAGGTAATATTAAAACTTAGTAGCGGCCGCCATTGCTGGAAACTGGAATTGGCTGGGCCGCGCTTTGAATTCTGGGATATGGTGGGCCACGAAGGACACATCCGACCCATCCTTCAAATTCGGGGAAAAGGAGGACGCATTTGTCGGCTGCATTCGGAGGAGTCTACGAATTTGGACAGCCTTCGCCACGTCGTTGTGACGTAATCGGTCTACAAATGCGGCCTCAGGAGGATGCAGCCCATGAATTTGGACACGACCTATGTGTTAATAGACCTCTCTGCACTGAATCATACTTCTTATTAATCTCTGTCTCTCTTCCACAGCATGTCTCTATCCTGTCTTCCTTCTCTCACCCCAACCAATCACAGCAGATGGCCCCGCCCCTCCCTGAGCCTGGTTCTGCCGGAGGTTTCTTCCTGTTAAAAGGGAGTTTTTCCTTCCCACTGTCGCCAAAGTGCTTGCTCATCGGGGGTCATATGATTGTTGGGGTTTTCTCTGTATGTATTATTGTAGGGTCTACCTTACAATATAAAGTGCCTTGAGGTGACTGTTGTTGTGATTTGGTGCTGTATAAATAAAACTGAATTGAATTTTGTCAGGAAGCAGAGAACCCAGTTGCAGGTTGCAGTGTCCACACCTGGAAGCATCATGTTTCCACCAGCTGCTGTGGGATGATTGTGTTAAAAGTGGTTGAAGTCAATGACTCTGGAATAGGTTTTCTTCCTCTCCAGGTGTGACAGCATAAGGTGGAGGGTGGTGGAGATGGTATCCTCTGTAGATAGACTGGTTCTGTATGCAAATTGAAGGGTATCCAGGTTTATTGGGAGAATGTCCTTGATGTGCTTCAAAAACAGCTGCTCAAAGCATTTACTCACAATTGGTGTGAGGGCCACGGATCTAAGGTTATTTAAGCAGGCTAGGTTTGCTTTCTTTGGGACTGATAATGGTGCTTCTTGATGCATGCCAATCATCCAGGTAAGTAAATCTCCAAAAGTTGATTCTGTTCATCTGGACGTTTTCAGTGGGAGAAACATTTCGTCAATTGAATGAGTGACGAAACGTTTCTCCCACGGAAAACATCCAGATGAACAGAATCAACTTTTGGAGATGATGATGGTGCTCTTGAGGCAAACTGGCACAATTGCCTGCCTGAGTGATGTGTTGAAGATGTTTAAATTTCTCTGCACAGTTCTTTGAAAGATGTCCAGGAATGTTGTCTGGTCTTGCTGCCAGTTGCCCAGTGGCAGTGGAAGTATCTACAAGTATCTACAAGTAACTACAAGACTGCTTCACAGAGACAGACTGGGACATATTTGAACACCAGGACCTAGAAACTTTCACAGGATCAGTACTGGACTACATCAAGTTCTGTACTGCAAATGTGACAGTGGACAAAAGCATTCGGGTTTTCCCAAATCAAAAACCCTGGATGACCAGCGAGGTCCGCTCACTCCTCAAAGCCCGTGATGCCGCCTTCAGGTCAGGTGACAGAGCTCTGTACAGGGCTGCTCGAGCTGACCTGAAAAGGGGGATTAAAAAAGCCAAGTCAGACCACAAAAGGAACATCGAGTCCCACCTGTCCAGCAACAACACACGAGAGGTGTGGCAGGGAATGCAAGACATCATCAACCACAGAGGCAGCACTGTGAAAACAGAAAATCCGAGTGTGCAGCTGGCAGAGGAAATAAACAGCTTCTTCGCCCACTTTGAAACACCACAACAGCAACACTCATCTGCTTCAGCCCTGCTCCCATCCTCATCCTCACCTGGTTCCTGCACCGCTCCACTCACTGTAACGGAGCATGATGTCAGACGTGTGCTCCTAGCAGTGAACCCCAGGAAGGCGGCCGGTCCAGACGGAGTACCTGGCAAGGTACTAAGAGCATGTGCACACCAGCTCACCCTCATCTTCACCAGACTCTTCAACCTCTCACTGGATCAGGCAGCCATCCCATCCTGTCTAAAATCAGCCACAATCATCCCAGTGCCGAAGAAGTCTCCCATCTCCAGCCTGAATGATTATCGCCCTGTGGCCCTCACACCGGTAATCATGAAATGCTTTGAGAGACTAGTCCTTCAGCACATCAAGGATTACCTCCCCCCAGAATTCGACCCCCACCAGTTTGCATACCGTGCAAACAGATCCACAGAAGACGCCATCGCCACAGCCCTCCACTCTGTGCTGAGTCACCTAGAGCAGCGGCAGAGCTACGTCCGAATGCTCTTTGTGGACTACAGCTCAGCCTTTAATACTATCATCCCGGACATCCTCATCAACAAACTGGTCACTCTTGGCCTCCCTCCTCTCACATGTGCCTGGATAAAGGATTTCCTCACAAACCGGCCCCAGACTGTGAGACTCGGCCCTCATCTCTCCTCCACTCGCACACTGAGCACCGGCTCCCCACAGGGCTGTGTGCTGAGCCTCCTCCTGTATTCTCTCTACACCCACGACTGCAGTCCGACCCACAACAACACTCTCATCATCAAGTTTGCTGATGACACCACGGTAGTCGGACTCATCTCAAAGGGAGACGAGGCAGAGTACAGAGAGGAAGTCCTGAAGTTGGCAGCATGGTGTTCAGAAAACAACCTGGCACTGAACACCAAGAAAACCAAAGAGCTCATTGTTGACTTCAGGAGACACAACACCGACTTGGCCCCCCTCTACATCAACGGGGAGTGTGTGGAGAGGGTCCACACTTTCCGGTTCCTTGGTGTCCTCATCTCTGCTGACATCTCCTGGACGGAAAACATCTCAGCGGTCATCAAGAAGGCCCAACAGCGGCTGCACTTCCTGAGAGTCCTCAGGAAGTACAAGCTGAACTCCAACCTGCTGCTGACCTTCTACCGCTCGTCCATTGAGAGCCTGCTAACCTACTGCATCATGGTATGGTACGGCAGCTGCACCAAGGTACGACTCTGGATACTGTAGCTCCTGTGAAAACTAAGGCCTCAAATCCAAAGTCCCTGACTCCGTGGTATAATTCTCAAACACGTAGCCTAAAGCAGATAACTCGTAAGCTGGAGAGGAAATGGCGTGTCACAAATTTAGAGGATCATCATTTAGCCTGGAGAAATAGTTTGCTGCTTTATAAGAAAGCCCTCCGCAAAGCCAGAACATCTTACTATTCGTCACTGATTGAAGAAAATAAGAACAACCCCAGGTTTCTCTTCAGCACTGTAGCCAGGCTGACAAAAAGTCAGAGCTCTACTGAGCCAACCATCCCTTTAACGTTAACTAGTAATGACTTCATGAACTTCTTCACAAATAAAATTTTTATCATTAGAGAAAAAATTACCAATAATCATCCCACAGATGTAATATCATCTACAGCTACTCTTAGTACCATCAATGTTAAGTTAGACTCTTTTTCTCCAATTGATCTTTCTGAGTTAACTTCAATAATTAATTCCTCCAAACCATCAACGTGTCTTTTAGACCCCATTCCTACAAAACTGCTCAAAGAAGTCCTGCCATTAATTAATGCTTCAATCTTAAATATGATCAACCTATCTCTAATAATCGGCTATGTACCACAGGCCTTCAAGGTGGCTGTAGTTAAACCTTTACTCAAAAAGCCATCTCTAGACCCAGCTGTCTTAGCTAATTATAGGCCAATCTCCAACCTTCCTTTCATATCAAAAATCCTTGAAAGAGTAGTTGTCAAACAGCTAACTGATCATCTGCAGAGGAATGGCTTATTTGAAGCGTTTCAGTCAGGTTTCAGAGCTCAGCACAGCACAGAAACAGCTTTAGTGAAGGTTACAAATGATCTTCTTATGGCCTCTGACAGTGGACTCATCTCTGTGCTTGTCCTGCTAGACCTCAGTGCTGCATTCGATACTGTTGACCATAATATCCTATTAGAGCGATTAGAACATGCTGTAGGTATTACAGGTACTGCACTGCAGTGGTTTGTATCATATCTATCTAATAGACTCCAATTTGTACATGTAAATGGAGAGTCCTCTTCAGACACTAAGGTCAATTATGGTGTTCCACAGGGTTCAGTGCTAGGACCAATTCTATTTACATTATACATGCTTCCCCTAGGCAACATCATTAGAAGACATAGCATAAATTTTCACTGCTATGCAGATGACACGCAGCTCTATCTATCCATGAAGCCAGGTAACACACACCAATTAGTTAAACTGCAGGAATGTCTTAAAGACATAAAGACCTGGATGGCCGCTAACTTTCTGCTTCTTAATTCAGATCAAACTGAGGTTATTGTACTCGGCCCTGAAAATCTTAGAAATATGGTATCTAACCAGATTCTTACTCTGGATGGCATTACCTTGGCCTCCAGTAACACTGTGAGAAACCTTGGAGTCATTTTTGACCAGGACATGTCCTTCAACGCACATATTAAACAAATATGTAAGACTGCTTTCTTCCATTTGCGCAACATCTCTAAAATTAGAAATATCCTGTCTCAGAGTGATGCTGAAAAACTAGTTCATGCATTTATTACTTCCAGGCTGGACTACTGTAATTCACTATTATCAGGATGTCCTAAAAACTCGCTGAAAAGCCTTCAGCTAATCCAAAATGCTGCAGCAAGAGTACTGACAGGGACTAGAAAGAGAGAGCATATTTCTCCTGTTTTGGCTTCCCTTCATTGGCTTCCTGTTAAATCCAGAATTGAATTCAAAATCCTGCTCCTCACATACAAGGTCTTAAATAATCAGGCCCCATCTTATCTTAATGACCTTGTAGTACCATATCACCCTATTAGAGCACTTCGCTCTTGCACTGCAGGCCTACTTGTTGTTCCTAGAGTATTTAAAAGTAGAATGGGAGGCAGAGCCTTCAGTTTTCAGGCCCCTCTTCTGTGGAACCAACTTCCAGTTTGGATTCGGGAGACAGACACTATCTCTACTTTCAAGATTAGGCTTAAAACTTTCCTTTTTGCTAAAGCATATAGTTAGGGCTGGACCAGGTGACCCTGAATCCTCCCTTAGTTATGCTGCAATAGACGTAGGCTGCCGGGGATTCCCATGATGCATTGAGTTTTTCCCTTCCAGTCACCTTTCTCACTCACTATGTGCTAATAGACCTCTCTGCATCGAATCATATCTGTTATTAATCTCTGTCTCTCTTCCACAGCATGTCTTTCATCCTGTTTTCCTTCTTTCACCCCAACCGGTCGCAGCAGATGGCCGCCCCTCCCTGAGCCTGGTTCTGCCGGAGGTTTCTTCCTGTTAAAAGGGAGTTTTTCCTTCCCACTGTCGCCAAAGTGCTTGCTCATAGGGGGTCATATGATTGTTGGGTTTTTCTCTGTATTTATTATTGTGCTATCTACTGTACAATATAAAGCGCCTTGAGGCGACTTTTGTTGTGATTTGGCGCTATATAAATAAAATTGAATTGAATTGAATTGAATAGAGTGAGGCTTCAGAGTGTGGTCAAGACAGCACAAAAGATCATCGGCTGCCCTCTCCCCTCCCTGATGGACATTTATTCCTCCCGCTGCCTCAGCAGAGCAGCAAACATCAAGGACAGCTCCCACCCTGGCTTCAACATGTTCAGCCTGCTTCCCTCAGGGAAGCGCTGCAGGTGCATCAGCACAAAAACCCACAGACTCAAAAACAGTTTCTTCCCCAAAGCGATAACCACCCTGAACTCACACATGCACCGATAACACAGCCCCCCACTTCCCACTTCCTCTATGGACCACCACTATTTGTACCAATTCTATGTGCAATAACTCAACTGTATATACATAACACTATTTATTACATATTACTTACGGCTTGTAAATTGTACATTTTATATATATATACACATCTTCTTCCATATGTTAATACTGTCCATATGTATATAGCGCTGCAGAACTGTACCCGCCCCCCCCCAGCATGTTTACACTGAGTAGGAGATGCTCTGTATCTCATTGTACAACTGTATAGTGACAATAAAGGCATTCTATTCTATTCTATTCTATCTGTGCCTTTTGTTAACCTTAAACTGTGCATAGAAGTTGTTCACATTATCTGGTAGAGAGCGGTCAAAATGTCTTATCATCAGGAAGGGGGGCTTTGTAGTCACTAATCTGCGTAAATAGACTGCAGAGTCCTGGCCTGACAAGGTAGCTCTTCTGTGTTGTGCCATCCTCTTAACCAGAGGTTGTTTGGTTTCCCCGATGTATAAATCCTGTCAATCCTCCTGGCACTTAACAGCGTACATTATGTTACTCTGTTTGTGTCGGGGGACCCGATCCTTGGGGTGGACCAATTTTTGGCGCAGCGTGTTTTGGGGTTTGAAAGCCACAGAGACGCGGTGTTTAGAAAAAATGCGTCTCAGCTGTTCTGATACTCCTGACACATACAGGATCACTACAGGTTTTTGCTTAGGCAGCGGTTGTCCTTCTCTCCTGGATCGGCTGGAGCTTTCTTTAGGTGCCTTCCCAGCTTTGACAAATGTCCAGCTGGGATAACCACATTTACTCAGGGCCTTCTTGATGTGATGTTCTTCTGTTTCCCCGGCCGCTGTGTCTGTGGGGATGGTGTTCGCTCTGTGTTGTAGCGTCCTGATGATGAAATGAAATTGAAAAATTGAATTGGAGGCCCTTAACTGAAGAGCTTATTTGCAGACTTTCAGGAGTAATCCTTTATACAGCACCAAATCACAACAACAGTCGCCTCAAGGCGCTTTATCTTGTAATGTAGACCCTACAATAATACATACAGAGAAGCTAAACAGAATCAACTTTTTAGGATTTCCTTACCTGGATGATTGAGCACGCATTTCAACAGTTCATGTAAAATTTTAGTTGAATAGAAAATCTGCACTTCAGTCACAGATTGATGTAACGCCCACTGTGGTGGTGCACAGAAGCACTTCTAGACCCAGAGCATGTATGGCAGTGAAAATATAATCTCATACCACCGTCTCTTCCAAACCCTTCAGGTCTTCTTTGGCTTGTTCTCTCTTCTCGTTCACGAACCTGAAGACACAAGCAGAGTTTAGCATGACAGAGCTGAACTCCGTTTACACCCACTGCCTGTTAATGTGAGTTCACTGATTGGTCAGAGAAACGGCAGGTGGAAGCAGAAGGAGGCGACATGATACGATGATGTCATCTGAGCACCGCAGGAGTTCAAATGAGAAAAATAACATGATAAATAAATATGTGGTTTCTGTCTGACACACTTAGACGTCACAGATTATATTGTGAACTGAATGTGGACACAACCATGTCTGATGGCGCTAAAACCTCAATCATGATGTTTGAGGCGACGGCAAGAACAGAGGGACAAACGTACATGAGTTTTTGAAGCTTCTGGTCTTTGTTCTGATCCTCTGCTCTCAGTTTGTCCAAGTCAGACTGAAGCTTCCTGTTTTCCAGCTGCAGAGCCTGATTCACGCTGAAAGAAACAAAGAAGCTGGAAACAGCCGGCTCGACACTCTGACAAAACACATACTTGAAGCAAAAATCTGACCAATAACAAAACTCTTTAAAATGAACGATGTGACTGAACCCAGAACAACTGAGAAGAGTCTGAGAGTAGCTCAATCACTCAGTAATCAGTCATCACGATCAATAACTCACTCTTTGAGTCGGTCGACGTCTCTGTGTTTCTGATCGATCTCATCTCGGAGTCGACTCAGCTGTTTGTGATGAACCTCCCGGTGGTTCTCCATCTGTTCCTCCAGCGTTCTCTATAGAACACACAGCGACACTTCCATCACCTCTATCACTGATTTACCTTTGACAGACCTGCCTCACTTCCTGATTGTTACTTTGCTCGCAGTGACATCACGCCATGTTTACCTTCATCTCCACAACATCCTTCAGCTGGCTCATGTGTTCTTTCTCTTTGTCCATCACTGTCAGCTCGTGCATTTGACCTGCTCACACACAAACACAGAGTCTCTTATTGTTTCTACCTGTTCACCTGTGGTGGATTTTTAAAAATACCTGTTAGCCAATCAGAGTTCACCGTTTCCTGTAACCATGGCAGTATTACCTTGAGCGCGAAGCTTGGCGACCTCCTCCATCAGAGCATCCTGACTCTCCTCCAGCTGCCTCTTCTTCTGCTCCACCTTCTGCAGGTCATCAGTGAGAGACCCTAGCTTTGCCTGGAGCTGCACAAGCAGACACAAACAACTCGCACAGGTGAGTTTATCATCACACCTGCTCAGACAGGCTGTGTGTGTGTGTATGTGTGTGTCTCTGTCTCAGTTTGTATTTGTCTCACCTGCGACACGAGCAGCTGGAACGTGCTCAGCTCCTTCTCATTCGCCTCCATCTTGCAGGTGTTTTCTGTCAGGTTGACCTCAAACTGTTTGCTGCGGTTCACCAGAGATTTGACTTCAGACTTCATCTTACTGATGTAGAGTCGGGCGGAGGTGAACTCTTCCTCCATCACTCCACTCACTTCAGTCATCTGAAGAGACAGAATCAGAGTTTGTTTTCAGACACATGAAAAGTAGAAGTAGCTGAGAAGAAGAACTAGTTTGAGGCTCACAGCTTTGAGCTCGGTGGTCCCGAGAACACTGCCGATCTCACTGAGGTCTCTGAGCAGCAAACTGACGATCTCCGCTGACCTCCTCTTATGATGAGAGCTGAGCTCCTGCAGGGAGGACAGCTCCCTCTGAACCGCCTCCAGACTGACCTGGAAACACAGCAGGTCCATTACACATCCAAAAATCCATCCATTCATCCAAACATCCATCCATTCATCCAAGTATCCATCCATCCATCCAAACATCAATCCATCCATCCACCCAAACATCTATCAATCCACCAATCCATCCCAAAATCCATCCATCCAAACATCCATTCATTCATCCAAACATCCATCCATCCATCCAAACATCAATCCATCCAAACATCCATCCTTCCATCCAAAAATCTATCCATCCATCCATCCATCCAAACAGCAATCCATCCATCCAAACATCCATCCAAACATCAAACAATCCATCCATCCCAAAATCCATCCATCCAAACATCCATTCATTCATCCAAACATCCATCCATCCATCCGAACATCAATCCATCCATCCGAACATCAATCCATCCATCCGAACATCAATCCATCCATCCGAACATCAATCCATCCATCCAAACATCTATCCAAAAATCTATCCATCCATGCATCTATACCAACATCAATCAATCCATCCATCCATCCAAACATCCATTCATTCATCCAAACATCCATCCATCCCTCTGACTGTGGACTCACAGTTTTGTGAGCGAGCTCGTCATTCAGCTGTTCATTGCAGCGGTTCTTATTCTCCACCTCCTGACTCTTGTGGTCGTAGTTGACAGCCAGCTCCTCCAGTGCCTGCAACACCTCTTTCACCTCCTCTTTAGCTGAATCGCTTTCCCTCTGCACGCGGGACAGCTCCTCCTGCAGCCGCTCATAGTCCTGGCGGATAGATGCCAGCAGCTGGTGGAGAGCTATTGATTAACCTCTGATCGATCGATCAGTGGATAGTATGGAATGTAACACTCAGGTGAGACTCACCTCATCCTGGTCAATCAGCTGCTGTTTGAGTTTCTCAGACATCTGACTCTGCTGGTTGATCTCGTCATCCTAAACATCAATCAGACGGAGTTTAATGATTTAAACAAGTCTTCCAGCTAGTTACCACAGAAGGCGTTAAAAAGACTGACTGTACAAAACCAGATAAGATCTGGCCCATCCATGCAACTTGTGACAACCAGATAATTTCACACACTGTCCAGAAGACACCGCGTGCTCTCCGGGGTTACTGCACATACTGGAAGTTTGGCGTGGACTGTCCATTGATCCCTTGGCATTTTACTGTTACCTTGTTAAAATAAAACCCTATCATCTCATATTTCCCGACTTTTTCTAAAATGGGCTTACTCACCAAATACTGAATTTTGGGTGTGTGGGATCCAAAGACAAATAATTACGACCACTATAACCTAGAAGTGGAGAGGATGTTTTGACCCGGCATAAATTATCCACTACAGGGGGACTCCGGGTTGCCTAGCAACACAATTGTTGCCATCGACCATGGCTCAGGGGGTTGGGAAGGGCACCTGTAACCGGAAGGTCGCCGGTTCGATCCCCGGCCTCTCTGTTCTGGTCGTTGTGTCCTTGGGCAAGACACTTTACCCTACCGCCTACTGGTGTTGGCCAGAGGGGCCGATGGCGCGATATGGTAGCCTCGCTTCTGTCAGTCTGCCCCAGGGCAGCTGTGGCTACAACCGTAGCTTGCCTCCACCAGTGTGTGAATGTGAGCGTGAATGAATAATGTCATTGTAAAGTGCTTTGGGTGCCTTGAAAAGCGCTATATAAATCCAACGCATTATTATTATTATTATTATTATTATATATGTTGATGTAAAGGCTGCTATAACATGACTAAGAGCTAGCTATGTGTGACTGATCAATAAATATATAGGTGTTGGTGACAGGGTGGGTCACAGCGGGAGTCTATGACCGAAGCGGTGCAGAGCAGCAGGGCAATGGCAGCTGAACTAATCAGAGAATCCAGAGTGTGGAGAACTAACTGGAGAAAATAATGAATGAAATCCAGGGCAGAAAGCCAGAATCAGACTTTGACTGTTGTACTTTTACAGTAATTATTTATTGTTATTGTTATTAAGTGTTTCTTACATTTTTGCAGCAGCTTTGAAGCCAGTTTTAAAATGCAGACGTTCATTGCCTAAGGGAAGCATGTATAATGTAAACAGAATTGGTCCTAGCACTGCACCCTGTGGAACTCCATAATTAACCTCAGTGCGTGAAGAAGACTCTCCATTTACATGTACAAATTGGAGTCTATTAGATAGATATGATACAAACCATTGCAGCGCAGTACCTGTAATACCTACAGCATGTTCTAATCGCTCTAATAGGATATTATGGTCGACAGTATCGAACGCTGCACTGAGGTCTAGCAGGACAAGCACAGAGATGAGTCCACTGTCAGAGGACATAAGATCATCCTTTGTAACCTTCACCAAAGATCCGAAAGGTTGATTGTGCTCATCTGGATGTTCTCAGTGGGAGAAACGTTGGATCATCACCCAGGTGGACCTCTTCAGTCTCAGCTGACTGCAGGTTTCCAACCTTATAAACGGGACATTAGCACAATGACTGAAACTAGCACCACTGACTAACACTGGGTTGTGAGGTCAGTTTCTTTGATATGATGTTCATCACATCAAGAAGGCCCTGAGCAAATGTGGCTATCCCAGCTGGACATTTGTCAAAGCTGGGAAGGCGCCTGTAAGAATTAAAGAAATTAGTTTACTGCTGAACTGTATATAACCATCATCCTTATCATTGCATTAATTATCATTCATTAGAGCATTGATTGAAGCTGTTGGCATTGTGGTATAATTTGTATTACAGGGGTTATCATAATCAAATATTAACATGTTTATTATAGGTGCAGTTATAACCACTTTAAAATGATTGAGTTAAATATATGTATCAAAACTCATATGCTGAGTATATTGTTACAGTAAAATAGTAGCTGAGCAAAGGCCTGAGATCATCACCATATTCGGAAGAGGATGCCAGAAAGAGGAACCTCTGTGTTTGCATTTAATTCTTAAAATACATGAATGTTCTGTACATGCAAATTATGTGCTTGTAAACGCAAGAAGGGGCGTTACAATACCCTGATGTTATAAAAGCAATCTGAAGTGTATTTTTGGGTGGGGATTTACAACTGATGGTTTCCAGTGTACGTCTCCCCACGCTGCGTGTATTCATTAAAATCAATTGTTTGATTGACCTCTTCTGGACCATCATTGTTTTACTCTCGTCCTAAATTTCGGACCCGTAACACGCCTAAATTAAGCTCCAGCCGATCCAGGAGAGGGACAACTGCTGACTAAGGGAAAACCTGTAGTGATCCCTTTTAAAAATCTTTAGTTCCACAGTCAGAGCTGCCGTCATGAGACCTCCACAATCCTTTAAAAGAAAAGCACTGCTGTCTTTGAGCTTTTAAATAGTTTGGCCTCACACAGGGGTACAGGTGCGACTCACTTTGTCGTCCAGCTGCTGATACAGGTCAGTGATGAGAGTCTCGTACTGCGACTTCTCCTCCTCAGACAGGGCGACGGGGGGCGGAGCCAAGCTGTCAATCGCTGCTGCTGTCTCGCTGCTGCACTTCTTGTTTCTGTTGCCCAGCTGTTCCTCCACAGGTACAGACTCACCTGGAGGAGTCAAAATTACTGATAATACCATCAAATCAATTCAATTCAATTCAATTTTATTTATATAGCGCCAAATCACAACAAAAGTCGCCTCAAGGCGCTTTATATTGTACAGTAGATACAGAGAAAAACCCAACAATCATATGACCCCCTATGAGCAAGCACTTTGGCGACAGTGGGAAGGAAAAACTCCCTTTTAACAGGAAGAAACCTCCGGCAGAACCAGGCTCAGGGAGGGGCGGGGCCATCTGCTGTGATTGGTTGGGGGGAGAGAAGGAAGACAGGATAAAGACATGCTGTGGAAGAGAGACAGAGATTAATAACAGATATGATTCGATGCAGAGAGGTCTATTAACACATAGTGAGTGAGAAAGGTGACTGGAAAGGAAAAACTCAATGCATCATGGGAATCCCCGGCAGCCTACGTCTATTGCAGCATAACTAAGGGAGGATTCAGGGTCACCTGGTCCAGCCCTAACTATATGCTTTAGCAAAAAGGAAAGTTTGAAGCCTAATCTTTAAAGTAGAGATAGTGTCTGTCTCCTGAATCCAAACTGGAAGCTGGTTCCACAGAAGAGGGGCCTGAAAACTGAAGGCTCTGCCTCCCATTCTACTTTTAAATACTCTAGGAACAACAAGTAGGCCTGCAGTGTGAGAGCGAAGTGCTCTAATAGGGTGATATGGTACTACAAGGTCATTAAGATAAGATGGGGCCTGATTATTTAAGACCTTGTATGTGAGGAGCAGGATTTTGAATTCAATTCTGGATTTAACAGGAAGCCAATGAAGGGAAGCCAAAACAGGAGAAATCTGCTCTCTCTTTCTAGTCCCTGTCAGGACTCTTGCTGCAGCATTTTGGATTAACTGAAGGCTTTTCAGGGAGTTTTTAGGACATCCTGATAATAATGAATTACAGTAGTCCAGCCTGGAAGTAATAAATGCATGAACTAGTTTTTCAGCATCACTCTAAGACAGGATATTTCTAATTTTAGAGATGTTGCGCAAATGGAAGAAAGCAGTCTTACATATTTGTTTAATATGTGCGTTGAAGGACATGTCCTGGTCAAAAATGACTCCAAGGTTCCTCACAGTGTTACTGGAGGCCAAGGTAATGCCATCCAGAGTAAGAATCTGGTTAGATACCATATTTCTAAGATTTTCAGGGCCGAGTACAATAACCTCAGTTTTATCTGAATTAAGAAGCAGAAAGTTAGCAGCCATCCAGGTCTTTATGTCTTTAAGACATTCCTGCAGTTTAACTAATTGGTGTGTGTTACCTGGCTTCATGAACAGATAGAGCTGGGTGTCATCTGCATAGCAGTGAAAATGTATACTATGTCTTCTAATGATGCTGCCTAAGGGAAGCATGTATAATGTAAACAGAATTGGTCCTAGCACTGAACCCTGTGGAACTCCATAATTGACCTTAGTGTGTGAAGAGGACTCTCCATTTACATGCACAAATTGGAGTCTATTAGATAGATATGATACAAACCACTGCAGTGCAGTACCTGTAATACCTACAGCATGTTCTAATCGCTCTAATAGGATATTATGGTCAACAGTATCAAACGCTGCACTGAGGTCTAGCAGGACAAGCACAGAGATGAGTCCACTGTCAGAGGCCATAAGAAGATCATTTGTAACCTTCACTAAAGCTGTTTCTGTGCTGTGATGAGCTCTGAAACCTGACTGAAACGCTTCAAATAAGCCATTCCTCTGCAGATGATCTGTTAGCTGTTTGACAACTACTCTTTCAAGGATGTTTGATATGAAAGGAAGGTTGGAGATTGGCCTATAATTAGCTAAGACAGCTGGGTCTAGAGATGCTTTTTAAGTAAAGGTTTAACTACAGCCACTTTGAAGGCCTGTGGTACATAGCTGATTATTAGAGATTTCATTTCATTTCAATACTCATTGTGGCAATTTGGGTAGGAGATTCATATTAATCAGACTCACAGACCAGCACAGTTTTAAGTTTCATACATGGTTTTATTTTTCCAAAGGACTTGTTTTAAGTCATCAGTTCTGCCAGGTCCTTTAAGTTATTAGCCATTTTCTTTAAAACATCTCTAATTTGCCCATCAGCAACTTCGCAGCACCCTATAAAAGTGAGCAAACAGAAGACAGGAGAAGAGGAGAGAAATTTTTTTTACAAATATTGCATGATTGGAAGTAAGCATCAGTGGCTTCAAAACGAAACCCTAGGCCTTCCCGGTGCCAAAGCTTGCTACTTTATTGGGATAGGAGGGATAGTGTTAGGATGCCTGGGTTGTTGACCCAGGGTTTTGAGTTTATTATATTATTTATCATTTCTAGTCTTTGGTTTCTTTGTTAGAATTCTGTCTTATGGTCTATGTCTCTGTGTAATCCTTAGTTGCTATATCCCCGTGTCCAGTCAGTGTCTGTGTCTGCCCTGATCCCACGTCTCTGTTCCCTCTGTTGCAGTGCCTGCCTGTGAGTCTGTGTTATGTTTCCTGTTTTACTTTGAAAGTCCGCGTCTTATGTTAATGTATCTGGTATTGCTTCCCCTGTTTCGTTAGGCCTGATTTGCCCCAGGTGTGTTTCCCTCCTGTTACTCATTCCCTGATTGCTCCCTCTGTGTATTTAAGCCCTGTGTTTCTCTGTGTCCGTGCCGTGATCTACCCTTATGCCATGCTGTGTGTTCTGTCAGTCTTCCCGTGTAAGTTTATTTTGATATATCCAGTTATGTTACATTTGAGTTTAGCATTAAAGCTGTTTTGAGTTCAAGTTTTGCCTCCGAGTGTCTGCACCTTGGGTCCTCCTACTACCACTCCTGCCTGCACACAGCCTTCACATAACAGAAGATCGCGACCAGAACATGGACCCCACAGACCTTTTCACTTTGGAGTCAGACGCTGAGATGGAAAGGCTGGTTAAATTGCTGGACCGCATATCCCAGTCCGACAGCCTACGGGCTATGTCTGTGGGACTGAGCACAGTGGAAGCAATGGTGAAAACCAGTCCCCGGCTTCAGCAGTTTGCTTCGGATGCCAATCTGGGCAGCACCATCGCTGCATGGAGGGAGCAGGTCAGGGCACGTGAGCTTGCCCTCTCTCTCACCACGCCAATGCAGCAGCGGTCTGAGCTCGCCGTAAAGCAGCTTCCGCAGCGGTCACCACAGCGGGACAGAGTTTCCGCACCGCTGCCACGGACTTCCTCTCCCTCCCCACACCAGCGGGGATCTCGTTCACCTGTCCGTTCGCCTGCCTTTTTCCTGGCGGTTATGTGGTCGGAGGAAGAGGAGGTGGTCTCCATTTCTCCACCGGTTCCTGTTTCCTCATCCCGAAGGAAACGGCAGCCTCGCCACCGCCACTCCTCTCCTCAGTCATTTGTTCTGCAACCTGGTCCTGCTGGAGGGTCCGAGGGGCCCGTCCGGCTTTCATCTGTTGTTCCCGCTGGGGTTCTGGAGAACCGCACCAGCCTTTGTTTGCCTCCGCTGGAGGGTCCGAGGGCCCCGTCCAGCCTTCTGCCTCTCCTGGAGGGTCCGAGGGCCCCGTCCAGCCTTCTGCCTCTGCTGGAGGGTCCGAGGGGCCCGTCCAGCCTTCTGTTCCCGCTGGGGGTTCTGGAGAACCGCACCAGCCTTTGTTTGCCTCCGCTGGAGGGTCCGAGGGGCCCGTCCAGCCTTCTGCCTCTGCTGGAGGGTCCGAGGGCCCCGTCCAGCCTTCTGTTCCCGCTGGGGGTTCTGGAGAACCGCACCAGCCTTTGTTCGTCTCCGCTGGAGTGTTCGAGGGGCCACACAGCCTTCACATAACAGATAGAGGAAGAGAAGCAGGCATCCCGGTTCCAACACTTGCTACTGTATTGCATAGGGGGGATAGAGGAAGAGAAGCTGGCATCCCGGTGCCAACGCTGCTACTGCATTTGCATAGGCGTGATAGAGGAAGAGAACCTGGCATCCTGGTGCCAAAAGCGTGCTGCTGCATTTTGCCAATATGGGATACGGGAAAGAGAAACTGGCGACTCGTTCGTAGAAAAGCTTGCTGGTGCGATTGGATATGAGAGAAGGACCTAGCATCCTGGTGCGACGAAAGCATATTGCTAAATTTTGCGAAGGATGGATGGAAGGAATGGAAACTGGCAAGGCGTTGGTAGAATGCTTGGTAAATAAGAGATAAAGGAAAACCTGGCAATCCAGTGCCAACGTTTGCTGCGGAGTTTAGCAGATGAGAGGTTTGGAACTCAGCAACTCGGTGCCAAGGCTGGCTGCAGAATTTTGCGAAGAAGGGATGGGTGGCTGAGAACCTGGCAACTCGGTGCCGACGTTTGCTGATGAGTTTTTTTTTTTTCGTCTTCTTTCCTGAGAAACTGGCATGTCAGTGGTAGAGAACAGAGCTGAGCTTCCCCCTGCTACCTGGCGCTGGCGGGTGGGTGGAGCTACGAAGTATGCTGTAGCTTTTGCTGTTGGAGCTGCAATTTGTTTGGAAGCGTGGGTTCGGCGCTGACGGCTGTACATACAGACCGTATGTCGGGTGGCGAGAAAACTGCTAGGAGGTCGTCAGCATTCGGTTTTGGAAGCGCCGCCATGACGTTCGGTGTGTTTCTGGGATTGCCGGAGGAAAAGCGATGGAATGCAGAGCTTGAGTAGTTGTTTATCTGACGCACTGACGGACGAGAGGGTGATTGTAGCGAAGGGTGAGTAAAATTACGTTACCCCTGAGAGATGAGCTGTGTTTAAAGGTATTCACCGAGAATGGACCCTGTTTGCACGTAAACGAGAATGATCAGCTTGCAGAACTGGGGGAACCTATATAGATGACATCCGGAAGGAGTTTCCTCCGTGTTTGGAGGCGTGGTCCTGCTCCTGAAATTCTGATACATAATCTCCAATTGATAAGCTACGAAGCCGCATCGCTTGATGGATTGTTGGAGCATTACGGCTACCGTAGTCAGGAGCCTCGTGGTGTAATACTTACTGTGCTTCGACATAATATTACCGTATTGTGTGTGTGTATAACCTCTTTTTAAGTCAGTTGTCAGGGCTCTAGACTAACTTTCTGCCACGGTTGCACTGGTGTGCCTAACTTTTTTTCTTAGGCACACCCAAATTTTTCAACCCAATCGCTTAACACCGCAGTTTTACATGTGCACTTTTTGGGGGGGAAAATTGCTGTCTATACAGACAATATTGATTTGTAAATGATTAACTAACAATCTTGTGCTTGTGCTTAAAGTGCTTTGGCTCTCTTTGGCAATATTGTAGACAATGTTAAACTTAATCATCATCATCCTCTGACGACCTGTTTGCTGCTGCCTGCTGCTGAAAGGCAGTGGGGAGAGGGGACACTTGGGCAGTGCATTTATTGCAGCATATAATGTGTTTTCTGGATACACTGCTGCTTTTTCAGCGTTCAGAGATTGATGGCACCGTGTCAGAGCTGCCTATGAATTTCAGATGGATCAGACCTTAACTTAACAAAAACGTTATCAATAGTTCTTTTCATCTTTCCTCATTACCCACAGCTACATCCACTCTGTAGGGCCTAGGCTGCTCACTAGGGCTGGGCATCATCACTGATTTCTATAATCCATTCGATTCAATTCAATTTAGCCTCAGACAGTCAGAAATATTATAATTCTGATCATTAATCAGTACCGACACTGTGAGACTTCATCAGAGGTGTGAGCATCACAGCAGATGCCTTTGTGTCAAAGTAACTGAGGATAAAACAGAAAAACATGAAGCAGATTTTCCTGGCCTGACTTTTTATAGCAGATAACCTTAAAAATATTCTGCAATTTTGCATAATTTTAAAAAGTTTAAATTTCTTCAGTATTGAACAGCAGAAATGAGTCTTTCCTGTCCAAGGACATTTAAGTAAAAACAAAAAAAGAGTGGCCGACAGCGCTGTAAACAACGGTAGACTGGTGGGTAATAAGCGAATGAATAATGCCGAAAACATAGATTTGAGATGGGAAACTGTTCTTGAAATACACAGAGAGAGAGAGAGAGAGAGAGAGAGAGAGGGAGCTGTGCATGAAGTGTGATTTTTATCGTGGTGGAAGCAAAACAGCAAAAGTCAGAGGGAATTAATGACAACATTTATCAAATATGAAGCGTAGTTTGCTGCTGCTTTTGCTGCTGATTCAGTGAATTTTGGTTGGAGAGAGACAAAACCTGCAGCTCAGAATCTAGCGCAAAAAGGCGTAAACACTGCGCGGACCCGACGCATCAGAGTCTGTCGGCTTTCCGCCCCAACGGTGTGTCAGTCTACGTGCCGTCGGGTGAGAAAGCCGAGGAAGAGAAAGCTGATTTTGATGCGTCGGTCCGCTCTGTGTTTACGTCTTTGTGTGGAGTCTGTGTACCTGCTCTTATTTGCTGTTTGGTGGTTGTTGAAATAGTTTTGTGAGCTTTAATCTGAGAATCTGGCGTTTCTGGCAAAATAAGTTTATATTTAAAAGTCGATTCAGGATTTAATGAACCGATATCGCTTTATTCAAGCTACTCACCTCTCTCTATCCACCTGCACTTTCAACTGGACCACGGCCAATCACAGAGGTCCCGCCCCTGACTATCTCTGATTGGTTTAGTCCACGATAGGGGCATAATGTTACTCAAACAGTTGGTCGCACCGGTGCAACCTAAGATTTTTTTTAGTCGCACCATTGAAAGATTTGGTCGCACTCTAGAGCCCTGTTTGTGGATATTATACATGGTTTTGCTCAGGATATGTCGGCCAATTTCCACTGGAAATGCCTTTTGGTTAGACTGTCAGCACGGAATTTGCATTTAAAAAAAAAAAAAAATAGCTGCTTGTTTAAGTGAAAATACATTGATGTTTGTTTTGTTTTTTTGCACTAATAAAGTTGTGGAGTTGTAAAGTATTTTGTCTCGCGTCAATTATATCGTCAGTTATATCGTTATCGCAAATTTTCAAATATATATCATGATCAATATTTTTGGCCATATTGCCCTGTCCTACTTCAAAGAGTCCTGAAGTGAAACCTTTACAGACTAAAGTAACACAAAGATGGAGGCAGACGTTTACCTTCCAGGAGGAAGAAAAAGCTTTTAAACTTTCTTTTGTAACAAAGCTGGTAAATGTTAAAGGATGAGATTTAGTGGTTTTTTTTTTTTTTATCATTAAAGCTCATTTAGGAAAAGCTGCCAGAATACATGTCCAGAGGTGAGACTTGCTGATAGGAGTAGTTTGATGTCAGAGGGTTGAGTCCAGCAAAAACCATGATCTTTCTCTAACCGAACTCTTTTGGTACCAGAACCAAATGTGAAAAAAATTAAAGTGCAGAATGCGTTCGTGCCACCACCAAATGACCTGCCTTCCAAAACACGTGACAGATTTAAGATGACGTAGCAGCAAGATGCAGCCTCACTCCACCTTTGTGGACTTTAAAGCACATACATCATTTACAGCTGCTGTTTCCTGGATAGTTACATTTAATGCAGGAAGAAAACTGAAAAAACCCAAACATGATGCCCCCTTTGCTGTTGGTGGAAAACGCACCACATCAACCACTCAGATTATTTGACAACATGAGCATTCGGTAGCTCTGAGTGAAAAGTTGTGGGAGTGCCAGCGGTGAGAGAAAGCGACATCAATCGTGGGTTTTGAGCTGTCTGAAGTGTGCAGGCAGATTGAAGTATAAATGCCGTCACCAGGTGAAAACCCTGAAGTAACATCTTTTTTCACCTTTCCTCCAGCGTTTAAGCTCATTCTCCAGTTTCTGGATCATGATGTTCAGACTCCTGTTCTTCTCCTTCTCCTTCTCATACTTCTTCTTCCACTCCTCGGCGGTCAGCTCCAGGTTCACAGACACTGTGTTCTTTATGGTTTTAGCTCTGAAACAACAGGACGAATGAAGAAACACTCAGATCTGTGGAGGACGTACTTCGACCACAGTACTCTGCTTTTTCCTCTGATCAGGTGACTTGCCGTACCTCTGTCCAAACATGAGGGTGGACTTGGTTTCAGCCTCGTTGTAAACAGACGGCGAGCAGCAGATGATGATGGTAGTTCGACAGTTTCCACCCAGAGAGTCCTGAAGGATCCGGGTCATCTTACTGTCTCTGTATGGAACGTGGGTTTTCTAGAGACACACGAGACACGTCACAATCATTTCACCTGAAAAATCAGGTGAGCTGCGACGTTCTGTCAAACAAATCAAGTTAAATCCAGAATATTTCAGGCGTACATGTCAGAGACCTGAAGATCGGAGACACGAAGACTCACCGTTCCTTCACTCAGGGCAGCGATGACATTCCCCAGAGCAGACAGAGACTTGTTGATATTTTTAGCCTCATCCAAAACGGCGCCCTCTGCTCCTGTTTTACTCACCTGGATGACAGAAAGCACAATCCAGGTGTCAGCAAGCAGAAATTTACAGAGAACAGGTGCTCACTGAGTGTGATGGAGCAGTGTGACCTTCTCGCTGCCAGCCAGGTCCACCAGGTAAAGTTTCCCTGATAGCTTCATCTCGGTCTCCACGTTCTCCTGTTTGATGTTGATGAGAAAAATGCTGTGACTGCGAGAGCTGTGCTCGTTCATGTCTGCAGGAAGAAGAAAGCCCATTCAGTAAAGTGATCCAAGAACAAACACACCATGGTCCGGGGTGGAAGTATCACACGTACAGGTGAAGACTTACTGGTGACAGCGACGTGTCTGTTTGCTTTTCCTTCGTCGATAACGTCCATTACCTCCTCGGGACTGGAAACAAAGCGCTCAGTACAGCCCTGACAGTGAAACACACATCAGCAGAATATCAGCAGCAGGACGCTGCAGACACGTGGTCAATATGGCTATTTGGAGGCGGAGCGCACCCACAGCACACCTGTGAGACTCAGCAGACAAACGAAATTCTCCATAAACTGAACAAATATAAATACAGTGACCCCCCCCTCGTCTGTCTGGTGTCCTGGTAAGGCTCATAGGCCCTGGACCACAGCACTCGTTCAGCATATCCAGGTTATGTCTCTGTTATCTTCTCTTATCCTAACATTGTCACACAAAGCTGATCATCACCTGGCTAAGGTAACCAGGGTTTCCCATGCACACTCATGTGAAAAGGGCGGGACTGGCAACATCTGACCAATCATAAAGGGGCATTTCACGGATCATATGACTTATTACTATGCCACCTAGTCCAGAGATGTTATCAATGATAAAAATCTAAAGCTCATAAAAGCATTTATACAAAATACAAATAATATATTTTATGTAAAATAGAAAATGTTTTATTTTATATAAAATAAAATATCAATTTAATATTAAAGCTTACTGTTCCACAGCTCCATAAAGGAGACAGACATTTCTGTGACAACCAGATCCAGGAAACATGACCTGCTCCTCACAAAGGTCTCTACGATTCAGACATGAGTCTATGTCCATATTTGATCTGAGCTCAGCAGGTAGAGTGCAGGTGTCCTGTTTTAGAATCTTATAATAATGCTTTTAGATTAATAACACTGTGTATAAAAATCCATATTATTATTTGTTATTTAATATTTATGATTGAATACCATGTCTTTGCATGGAAGTAGAAAACTTTAGACTCTCCTACTGTTTGCACACAAACCTCTGACGGATCCTCCAGGAATTGTGACGCTGTATTCTGGAGATCTGATTGGTCAGTGGGTGGTGCTTCATACCTGCTGACGTCTAATCTGGATCTAAACAGGCTCCGGAGCGAGTTAGGTTCACAGCATAAGTTACTGTGTCGATTTACCCCAGTAAGAATGAACCACTTTCTAACCCAAAATAGTTTAGGCCTCTGGAGTTATATCCAGTAACTATTTAGGCTACCAGGTGAGTCCAGTGGATCCCCCACAGCTGTGGAAACAAACATCTGGAGACAGTTTCTGCTGACTTTTGTTCCTGCAGTCGAAACGCAGCTAACACGATTTATTTACCTTCACAAAGGGCACTCTGTTCTTATCTTCATGAACAGCCAGGTTGGTCTTTGACACTGAAACACGAAAGCATCATCATAGCAGTTAGCATTAGCTTGATTGTATTTACACTCTATTTCTACTCTATTCTATTCTATTCAACTCTATATGAGCATGGTAAAGGTTCAGAGTTGGTCTCACCATCCAGCAGGTCTCTGATTTTATCCAGATAGATTTCAAAATAAGACACCTGCAGACACACAGCCAGTGTTTATGTTACATTAAACATGTTCAGTCTTCTAAAAAGAAAAACTGTGATTCAGAATAAAAACACTTTAGAGATCAAATGATGATATTTCTTTGAATTAAGATGAAGAATCATTTTTACAGTGAGATTTTCCTGAGATCTGACAACAGAAACAAACAAACAACATAAAAATATTTGTTTCACAAGCAGACTCACCTTGATGTGGAACTCCAGGTTCTCATCCATGGAGTAGATGTGGTCGAAGATGTCTCTGGAAATACGAGGGATGATCCCCATCTGATGAGGGTCATGAAGGGTCCCCTGAAACATGACGAATCATTTAATTAATCATTCAAAAAACACCAAAACAAAGACCTGAAAAAAAACTACAAAACAACAGACCAACCTCCATCGTGTGAGTCTTTCCTGAGGAGGTCTGACCATAAGCAAAGATGGTGCCGTTATATCCTCCCAACACATCTGAGGCACAAACAAAGAAACAAACGCTGTTTACAGCTGTCACTTCCTCTCAGTCGCTTTCCTTCTTTAATGGAATGTGTTGCACTGACCTCTGACGATCTGCTTGGCACAGGTGTCGTACACCTGAACCTGTTCAGTGGTTGGGGGGAAGACTCGGTCGAACACATACGGCTTCCCCTGAAACACAGGAAACACACTGTAAAAATAAAAGCCTCTGTTTGGAAAAAAATTATGCTGTCAGCAGACAGTCTCCTCCTGCTATGAAGTGGTCATATAAAAAACACCCTGATCACTGACACTGAGTGTTATGGCATGATGTTTCAGTCTCTCAGTAACATCTTAACACATCGAAGCCAAGATTATTAATGTAGGTCAGTGAAGACTGTTAGATTTCTCTTTTAAAAAACAAAACTAGGAGGAGAGAAAAGAGTTAATCAATCAACATCTGACATTAATTTTCATTGATAACAAAGACAGAACTGACCAATTGTAATTCTAAGGTAGACCCTACAATAATACATACAGAGAAAAACCCAACAATCCTATGACCCCCTATGAGCAAGCACTTTGGCAACAGTGGGAAGGAAAAACTCCCTTTTAACAGGAAGAAATCTCCGGCAGAACCAGGCACAGGGAGGGGCGGGGCCATCTGCTGTGATTGGTTGGGGTGAGAGAAGGAAGACAGGATAGAAGAACAAGAACAAATAACAAGTCTGATTCAATGCAGAGAGGTCTATTAACACATAGTGAGTGAGAAAGGTGACTGGAAAGGAAAAACTCAATGCATCATGGGAATCCCCGGCAGCCTACACCTATTGCAGCATAACTAAGGGAGGATTCAGGGTCACCTGGTCCAGCCCTAACTATATGCCTTAGCAAAAAAGAAAGTTTGAAGCCTAATCTTGAAAGTAGAGATAGTGTCTGTCTCCTGAATCCAAACTGGAAGCTGGTTCCACAGAAGAGGGGCCTGAAAACTGAAGGCTCTGCCTCCCATTCTACTTTTAAATACTCTAGGAACAACAAGTAGGCCTGCAGCGCGAGAGCGAAGTGCTCTAATAGGGTGATATGGTACTACAACCTTGTATGTGAGGACTTACTTACTGTTAATAATAAACACGTTAAACAAATAAACACTGATTTTATATTTTATTTGGTTAAAAACAAAAGAAGCTCTTCATTAATTAGAGCACTTCTTATGTATCTGCATTTATACAACATTCACACTCTGATGGAGGTGTCACAGAGCAGCTCGGGGTAAGTATGTCACCAAAGGGTATTTGGCATGGCGACTGGAGCAGCCAGGGATCAAACCACCAACCGTCCGCTGGTCGTTGAGGTCACAGTGAGCTTCCCTGATCACCTTCTGGGAGGACTCTTGCTGAGCTGTCCTGATTGGTCAGTCCACACAGGCACCTCCACTGACGCTGGGTCAGGTCCCACATCTACAAACCCCTCCATGCTTCCCTTCTCAGCACCTGTCACACCGTCTCCAGCCCCACAGCAGACCTTCAGCTCTGCTGCCTCCTCTGTGTGAGTGCTCCCCTCTGAGATCTTCAACGTCCGTCAGTTAATGTTCAGATCTTTGAACTTTGACCTTCTTTATGTAATGCGGCCTTGGCTTCCTTGAAAGCTGAACATAAATCTAATTATTATTTTTTTACAAAGTGTCTCCACTGTGATTTTAAATAAAGTTTGATAGCATTTATAGTTTAATGGGACTCCTGATGGTCACATGACTGTCTCAGTTTCTCCTTCAGAAAAACAAACAGACGATACCGAGACAATAACAGATTTACCTTTATATAATGAGCAGGGTCAAGGGTCAGAGGCTCAGGGGAGGTAATGAGAACTAAAACAAGACGTTCAGTCTGAGTTTAACGAGGGCTCGTTAACTCACCACAAACCTTTCACTGTTGTCTCGTTAGTTTAAATAAAATTCAGACTAAAAGTTTATGAAGGAAAACTGAAACAAACAAGTGAATTCAGAGAGTGCAGCTGTCTCTGATGATTTTTCAACGATCAGTTTTATTTCTTCATTTAAAAGCAACAAAGTGCTTCACATTTAGTTATGAACAAGAGAAAATCAGGACCATACAACTCCGGGCATTAGGGAATGTTTACAGTCACATGTTTACTCCTCTCACTGAAAACGTTTCAGGTACAGGTTTCACAGGTGAGTCTTTTTCAGGCTGAGATGAGTCATTCAGTCTCAGTTACCATGGTAACAGACAGGTTAAATTAAGTCTCTGTCAGAGCTCAGAGAGGAGAGAATCAATGTGTGATTGATTATCAGTACAGTAAAAGACTGGTAGAAACAGGAGCAGTGATACACCTGCTGCTGTCAGACCTGCAGGTATCAGGCTGTGATGTTCTCCTTTATAGTGGACAGAAGTTATTTTTTGCAGTGGCACAAATAATTTATGTGACATTTTATTAAATGCAGAACACCTGATTGTTCTGTAAATAGTTTGAAATGGTTATTTTAAAAAAGGGGGTAAAAGGTAAATGGCTGCAAATTCTGTTGGCAAAACTTGTGCATATGATTTTAAAATTGACAATTTATATTTGCATTTAAAGTTATGAAATATGTGTAAGAGCCAAAGTCAATGTTTATGTTTTGTTTATTTGTTATGGTGGCACAGGTGTATAGCTTTACCTGCATCTCAGGTGATTGCATGGGGGTGTGGTCGCAGTCTATTTGCCTGATCTCGGTGCTCGCAGCAGGGGTGTTGGGTGAGTGGTTTGTGGGCAAACTTTTCTGTTGACCGTCATTTTTTTGGCACATCAGTTAATGCATACGCTATTTTTAATCTGATTCAAAGCGCAAAAGTTTGTTTTGTTTTGTTCTTAAATTAAATATGCAAAGTACAAGTATGACTCATTATGGATTATTGGAGGCGCGTCACAGGGACACAACCAACTCAGCCGGCCGCGGCTTTATTTATGGATGAAAGTCGCAACAATATGATTCATTAAACATCTTTGTGGTTGTTACAGTAAAAAATACTATAATATATTTTATACTTTTTCTACTTGGATTTTATGTTTTTTGTCTGATTTTATTGTGTTAATACTGTATCCAGTGTTGGGGAGTAACGGAATACATGTACCGCCGTTACGTATTTAGAATACAAAATATGAGTAACTGTATTCCGTTACAGTTACCGTTTAAAAAGGTGGTATTCAGAATACAGTTACTTTGTTGAAATAAATGGATTACACGGCGGTACTTTCCTGTTTCATATTCTCGCGGGTCAGGACTGTTTGGGTTTGTTTGACAGCTATGTTCTGTTGTTCCAGGCGGCAGCGTTACGGTTGCCATGGTTACAGGGTGACGCTCTCTCTCTGCGTGTTTCCTGGGTGAGAGAGCGCTTTTTTGTTGTTGTTGTTGTGCTAAGCTAAAAGGCAGAATGCTACAGGCATGGCCCTAAAGAATGTAGCCTCATGGGCAGTGTAGTCCGTGCCGCAGGGAGAATGGACTGCCATACCCGTTATGTGTCTGTGAGCGAGGGAGGGAGAGAAAGGAAAAGTCCGAGCTGTCACGGAGCAAAAACGGGAGCTGGAAGCATGTAAATATAATAATAATCACCGCAGCCAAGAAGAGTGCCTGACGAACCCAGCTGTAAGTAAGCTATTAAGACTCAACTGTACACTGTGTTCGTGTTTTCCTCCGGAAAAAATAAGTTCCGTTGGAGCAGCCTTTCAACGCCTCTCTCTGTCTCTGGCAAGCAAAGTTGACCCAGACACCAAAGTAAAGCTATTTTTCGGCTACCAGCCCGACACGGAACCCACCGTATTAGCCAGAGGTCCCTTTACTACGGTTCGGAGCCGCGGACCTTCAGTAACAGTAATAAATCACAGCAATAGTACATTCACGTAGTTGTAAACAGCATGATAATATATTAAGTAATCCAAAGTATTCAGAATACGTTACTCTCATTGAGTAACGTAACGGAATACGTTACAGAATACATTTTGGGGCATGTATTCAGTATTCTGTAATGGAATACATTTTAAAAGTAACCTTCCCAACACTGACTGTATCTCAAAATGAAAACATAACTGTAAATTCTAACAAGTGAGGTTGTGCTGAAAAGGATGATACCAAACAAGGCAAAGTAAATCGTTTTTAAAGGTGAAATGTAGAGGGAAAATTAAAAGTAGTCAAAAATGGCCAATTATACCCTGGACCCCAGAGGGTTAAACATTTTTTTTTTAAGTAACGCAATAGTTACTTTTCCTAGTAATTAATTACTTTTAGAATCTTGTAACTAAGCTACCAACTCAGTTACTTTATGATGAAGTAGCTAATAACTATAATTAATTACTTTTTCAAAGTAACTTGCCCAACGCTGGTAATAACTAATAATGATTAATATAATAATAACTTTAATATTGGCCATATTACATTTACATTACCAAAGTGAAGTGACTTTAGTCTCATGAACAACATTAGCTAATTGTTATTTACTAGCTAATCTTAAAACGACTGTTCAGTACAGAATTGAAGCCCAACAATCATGTTTTACAGTCCCGTGGTCTCAGCCTCAGATACTTATCAAATCAAACAAAGCTCATATAAAACAAGCAGATGAACAAAAGAAATTTGTCCTTCATTTTTGTCAAACAATGCTGTATGAAACGTTTCCAGCAGTTAGTATCATGGTTGCTAGGCAACCTGAGCAGCCTGACGGAAGCTAGACCATCCCATTCACTTCCGGCCTTCTCGGTCTTCAAAGGACTGGGCCCAAGTAGACCACGAAGGCCGCGTCCTCCAAAGGATGCAACCCCTGAATTGGGAAACAGCCTATGTGTTAATAGCAGTGGCGGAGCGGGGGGTGGCTTATTGGGCTTAAGCCCGGGTTGTTCTTTCAGAAGCCCAGGGTCTTTTGGAGTGTAATTTTTTCATAGTTAGATGCCTGGCTGACATCTGTATAAAACAAAAACTACACACAATATTCAAAGCACATAGTGCACACTGTGGGAATTTATGACTGTGCGTAAATCCCCCCTAATATTGGTATGATCCAAGCTCAGACACTAAGCGACTGAGCGAGGGGGCGGGGGGAACTGCTCCCTGCAAGTGCGCTGTTGGAGAAGCGCAGCCAGGCAGACAGAGGAGAACTGAAGTTTGACCAGGTACCAAAGCAAATCATTCGTACTGTACAAATAATATAAATATGATGGTTTATCACAAAAGATTGATGTCAAAAGGATGACTTGACCCATATTACGTTACTTGCTCTTAAGTGAATCAACAAATGGCGAAATGAAAAGCCGAACAACAACAATGCTGTTTCTTTAGAGAGTCTTAGCTTACATGTGTGTTTATTTCATATTTTCAGTTGTTACCCTCCACGGCTAAACAAATCGGTTTCAGTAATGTACTGATATGCAAGAATGGGCATAAGGGGCTTCTTCAAAGAAAAAACTCAGGTAGATGTTATTTTATATATTATGCTTTGTATGTTGTACAATATATTTCTATGCAAAATAAGAGGAATTTCAATACACAGCAGTATATTCACAGTTTAAACCAGATATTTACATACACTTTATGGAAAACACAACAACATTTTTTTACTGTACATCAATTTAGAGTAAATTTGTTTTGTTTTGGATAAATAAATATTGAAATATCTTTTGAATTAGTTTAATGACAGAATAAAGAGAGACAGAGCTGTCTATTTTTTATCACTTTCATCAAATTTAGTACATGTACACTAAGTGTATTGTTAATTAATACGAAAACTCCAGACGATTCCATTCTGAGCTGAAGAAGCTTCTGATAGGTTAGTAGAGTCCATGTGAGTAAATTGGTGGCACACCTGTGGATGCATATAAGGCAAAACACAGAGCCTGTTTCTTTGACATGGGAAAATCAAGACATGTCAACCAAAACACCAGGAAAAGAACTGTGGAGCTCCATAAGTGTGGCTCAGTTTTGAATACAATTTGGTGCCATTTACAATTAAGAAATACAGATAGTTTCTCTCTTTACTCTTAAAGTTAACAAAAATGTTTTTTATATTTATCAATCTAAAAAAATAAACATTTAGTCTGATTTGATGTTACAATTAAAAAAGTGTTTGTGTTTTTATCTGAAGAGTGTGTAAATATCTGGTTTCCACTGTATATTTGATGATGTCGGTGTTTGGTTTGATTGTCAGCACAAAGAGGGAGAGAGAGGAACAGAGAAGGAGAGAGAGGAACAGAGAGAGAGATGGAGAATGAGGACAGAACAGAGATGGAACAAGAGCAGGTGAGACACATGTTAGTCAAATGGTTGTTTACCAAAAGTATCACCGTATCATAGGTACTCATGTATCTCATACCTAGTGTTTCTTTTTAGGTTTGTTAGTTTTCAAATTCTATATTTATTAAGTTATGCAGGCTTGTTTGCACAACAAGGCTAAATAATTATATAAACTTTTCTCAATCTAAATAGTGTACTTTGGTAGAATTAAAAAACAAGTGTAGTGCAGGTCTATGATGAGTTTTAGTGCTACTATCATCTAGTTTTGATTCTGGTTCTGTCTTGGTTAAATCCTAAGTAGTCCTGATTTTGAACTGTTGTAGTCCTGTTTTAATTCCAGATCAGTTCTGGGTCTGGTTGAATTGGGGTTTAGTCCTCGTTTCTTGATACAGCCCTGATTTTGTTCTGCCTTGCTGCTTAATTTAAAAAACTAGTTTAAGGTGTCCTGCATATGTCATATATATTTTTCCCTATATGAAGTCATTCTTTTTTTAACAAAACTCAAAACAGAGCCTATTAATCTTTCAGTCATTTCTACACCCCCATCCCACCCCACATGCATACTACCCTTTAGGACTAAGCCCCAGGTGTATCAAATGTCTGCCTCCGCCTCTGGTTAATAGACCTCTCTGCATTGAATCAAACTTGTTATTAATCTCTGTCTCTCTTCCACAGCATGTCTTTATCCTGTCTTCCTTCTCTCACCCCACCCAGTCGCAGCAGATAGCCCCGCCCCTCCCTGAACCTGGTTCTGCCGGCGGTTTCTTCCTGTTAAAAACGAGTTTTTCCTTCCCACTGTCGCCAAAGTGCTTGCTCATAGGGCGTGCGGTGGTTCTGCAGTTACACACAGCAGGTTTGCTTGCACAGTGAACAACACACAGACAGCGTGGCGCTGAGGCTGTGTGTGTGTGTCTGTGTGTGTGTGTGCGCGCGCGCGTACTCACCGACACCACCACGGTGTCCTCTCCGTTAAATTTCGGGATGTTTTTGTCTCCGCGGCTCCGCTCCGCCTCGTTCAGCGGCCTGAAGCGACACATCACCTTCACCCCGCAAACGCCACCCTCCGCCGCCTCCATCACCGACAAGAAGCACCGACAAGCACGCGGAAACACACACACACACACGCACCGGGAGGTTCGGCTCTAGTTCGGGTCCACACGGTCTGCTCAGAGGCTGCGGTCTCCCGGTTAGTGCTTCTCCATCAGGAGGATGAAGGCTCCACCTCTCACAGGTCCACCCTGGACCACCGAGCCGCAAAGAACCATGGGACATGAAGTCCTCCTTCACATCCAGCGTGAAAATGTTTTAAGTTCGGGTTAAAGCCAAATGGGTCATATTTGACTCATGACGTTTTTGGCTCTTTTTAGATTTTTTTCCTGAAAGACAAAATTGATACAAAATAAAACTCATATAAACATTTATTGTCAAAGGAATTTGCAAAGAAAAGCGTCTGGACTTCTTTAAGTTGCTTGAAGACGTTTCACCTCTCATCCGAGAAGCTTCTTCAGTTCTAGAGAATCTGAGAACCTTCACAGACATATAAACATTTATATTTTTTTAAATTTGTCAGAGGGGTTTTTAAAATAAGTGAATAGAACATAGTTTATTAATTTAGAAATAAATGTGTGATAAAGTAGAACAGTGGTTAGCACTGCTGCCTCACAAGAGGAACAGGATGGAGGTTTGGCCCCCACCTGGGCGGGGCTTCTCCCATAGTCCAAACACATGTATTTAGTGGGGTGATTCTAAATTAGCCATAGGTGTGAATATGAGTGCAGATGGTTGTCTCTCTCTCTCTGTTTGACCCTGTGACAGACTGTACCCACCTCTTGCCCTATGGTAGCTGGGATAGCCTCCAGTTCCCGCCCCCGAGACCCTGACGAGGACAAGCAGAAGAGGATTGGTAGCTTTTCAGAAGGTTCGAGAAACATTCCCATTTCAAAAATCAGAATTTTCTGACAAATTCATGATTAGAATAAATAATTAACCCGATAAATCAGAGCATGCTCAGGGTCATTGATGATCTGATCTGAAGAAGTATTCGGTTACGCTATCAACATAAATTTTAATTCAAATTTAATTTAGTTGGCAAAACATCTGAAAACAGAAGAAACGTGTGTCTGTGATCAGTATATCCACTGATCTACGTTCCACTCCTCATTCGTCACCAGTTCATCCTCTGACTGAAGGAGGTCGAGCTACATCGCCCACGCGATGCATCAAAACGCCTCTAACCTGAATGTGCTCAGAGATTGAACATGATGTTCCCGTCGTCACCTTGATTACCACTGAGTGATGATCTCAGGCTGCTTCAAAACATAAACAATCAGAAGAGGTTGGACAACTGGGCCCTGTTTCAGAAAGCGGGTTTAGAAAACTCAGAGTTAAAAATGATACTCAGGGTTGAGTAACCCCGAACTGTCCAACTCGGAATATTCGGTTTCAGAAAGGCTGATAACAATTAGTTCAATCAACGCGGAGTTGCTTTAACCCCAAGTTAAGCGCGCGCACGAGGATACATAAAGCCCTGATTAGTGGAGCACAGATTAAGCGAGTCACCATGGAGACGGAGGGAAAGAAGGCGCGGTCAATGTATTTTACAGCGCTTGAGGCCGAAATTCTGATGGCAGCATATGCCGATAACATGCAAATTTTGCGGAAAAAAAGTAACACAGCCTCAGCTGCAAAAGAAAGGGAGCATGCATGGCAAAACATAGCCGACAGAGTCAATGCGTGAGTGTTAATTTAAACATTGATCTAGGGATTTCCACCCATTTAACACATTATTTTATTATATTTCATTTTATTTTTTATTTTATACATTTTATTTTGTGATGTGATGTGAGCGCAGGTGCAACCCAACAGGCCCCAAACGTTCCTGGCAGCAAGTAAAAATGAAATATAAAAATATAGTCCAAACAGGTAAGGTGTAATTATATTATGAGCCATAGTGCTTGGTCTGTTTGTCCTATGTAAATCAATTGCAGTTAGAGCAGGGGTGTCCAAACTTTTTTCGCTGAGGGCCACATACATAAAAATATAGGAGGGGCTGGGCCACTTACTAGAAATTAGGTATATAACCTTAACTTTACTGTATTAAAAATCACTTAAAAGTGGTCAAATGTGTTATATTGTTGAATATAATTAAAGACAAAACTGCCTTCATCACAGCTTTCCATAAATGGATCTTTATTGATTTATTCAGAAAAAGCTTTGGTAGCTCATTCTCAGAACAGCCTCAGATTTCTTCTTAGACAGAAGATTTACAGCACAGAGAAAAAACAATAAAGGGGAAAATGGGACGGGTACATTTCAAGTTTGTTATTTACGTTATTAGGCTTAGCAACACACCTATTAACGTTCGTTTGAAACGATTATCAACATTAACAGATTGAACTGGACTTAATAACATGAGTCCATATAATTTTAGTAAATTATTCTGTAGTATCAGCTGCGCTGGGTATGTAAATCGGGCCATCCAGCTGCGGTGCTGATCGTGCGCCACTCGTGCCAAAAATCCAGACAAATGTCACTTGATCAAGGAGCAGATCTGCATCAGAGGAGATCAGCTGACTTTGCCTGTGCGTGCGCTGTGCACAGCGGTGTGTACTCTGTGTGTTAACAAGAAAAAAGCATATAAGAAAGTGGTGCGCAAAAGCAGGGTAGTGACAGAATTGATGCGCATTATTGATATTTGAAGCATGTGCACCTGCATATTAACACACGGGTATTGTGGAATATATTTTTTACTCACCTAAAGCGCTCGTGCTCTCATCCACTCCCCGCAAAAAATTAGCAGCTGTGCGGTGTCTGTGGCATCGGTGCTCTCATCGCATGCGATGGAGTAAAAATCAAAAGCACAGCTTTATCAGACAGTTGCAGTTTAATGTTGGCTGACGAGTCTTCAGTGCGTGGCACAACTAGATTTCTGGACACGCTGACGTTGTTGAAGTCCTGCACTTTTTCCGGGCACATTATTTCGGTGACTTTAACGAGGCCGTGTTTTATGAGGTCTCCATCTGAAAAAGGCTTGTCATGTCCTGCGATGAGTTGGGCGACCTCATAGCTGCTATTGGAGCCTTTTCCTGGACAATTTGAGCACGAAAAAATACTGTTGCTGACCCCGCAGGACAGCTAGCATTTGCTTTAATTTCTGCTCTCGCTCAGCACCAGTGTAGGATGCATAGGCCTGATGTTTGGTTTCATAATGACGTCGTACATTATACTCTTTCATAACTGCCACAGTTTCAGTGCAGATCAAACAGACACACGTCCCCTTGAATTATTTGAAGAAATATTCACACTCCCACAGTGTCTGAAATTTTCTGCACTCACTTTCTACCTTTGGCTTCTTTGGTTCTGCCATGTTTGGTAACTTGGGGGTAAATTTCTTCTGTGATTGTCCTTTTTGGTGGAGCAACTGCCTTGATCAACAGCAGCTCCCCCTGGTGTTAAAACTAAGAAGTGCAATAAACTCAAGCAAAAGTTGAAGTGCGGGCCATTTTCTATTCTATTTATAAAATTACTTGTGGGCCAATTAAAACTGGACCGCGGGCCGCAATTGGCCCGCGGGCCGGACTTTGGACACGCCTGAGTTAGAGGCTACATTAATTTTCTTTCTGTAAGCACTTGAAATTATCTGAGCACATTACAAGTACATATTTGCTTACTCTGTATGCTCAAATGTGACCCGTTATAGCCAACAGAAAAAAAGCGGAGGCCCGAAAAACAGGTTGGGGCTGATGTTATTCAAATAAATCTATAATTTATTTGAATAACATCCTCAGGCCTTATATGAGCAATATAAGGCCTGAGGATGTTATTCAAATAAATTATAGATTTATTTGAATAACTGAAAAACGGTAACGTTCACACAGAAAATCATCAGGAAATGATAAAATGTCCAAACGCGCTCTAATCACTCTCTCCCGGCGGAGAGCTCTGCAGAGAATTTGGGCTTCAACATCTACTGGCTCTTCAAGGAAGGGGCACGCCATGTCTGACACTTCCTACAGTCAGGTTTCCGACAAAGAGGAGGTCAGGGTTAGTTGAAGTAAACCTGCTAGGGGGCAGGTTAGCTTCACGGAGTGTGTCGTCATAGTAACTCACTCAGAATTAATCTAAACTCGCTTTGTGAAACCGAAAACCCAGAGTTTTCGTTAACTCAGGGTATACTTACTCAGAGTTTGCACTAAACCAGCTTTCTGAAACAGGGCCCTGATGCCCAATCAGAGGACATGATGATTTTCATAAACAGATCAAACTCTCTTACATCACAGACCGTACAACAACAGCATCAATAATAATAATGATAATGACCACACCGTTAAATGTTCTTGTTTCTTCTTCTGCAGCAGAAAAAGATTCACTGTCAGGTTTGTGGCTCAAGAGTTGGTAGTTCGTCTTGTGATCGGAAGGTTGCCGGCTGTGATCGGAGCCCCGGCTCGGACAGTCTCGGTCGTTGTGTCCTTGGGCAAGACACTTCACCTACTGCCTACTGGTGTTGGCCAGATGGGCCGATGGCGCGATATGGCAGCCTCACTTCTGTCACTCTGCCCCAGGGCAGCTGTGGCTACAACTGTAGCTTGCCTCCACCAGTGTGTGAATGTGAGCGTGAATGAATAGTAGAATTGTAAAAGCGCTTTGAGGGTTTTGAAAAGCGCTATGTAAATGCAATCCAATTATTATTATAATTAGAAACAGGAGACAAATGCAGGACTTCTTGATAGACAACAGTGAATTTATTTACAGTGAAGAAATTCACTTGGCTCATGTGATGAGGCACATGGTCAGCAGTGGGTCAAAAACCCACTACGGGTTAAATACCTGTGACTCTCCAGCATCTGGTTTTAGAACTGAAGAAGCTTCAGTCTGTGAAACGTCTTCAGGAATCAGAAATACATCCAGTCATTTCCTTACATCACCTTGACCCGGAGGACTGAGAACCTACAGATACACTTCCTCCTCTTTGATCAAACCCCACAGGCAGTCAGGCTGCTGCTGTCACCACTGCTTTCATTTTTAGGGTTTACCGGCAGGGGGCAATGTTTCACACAGCATGCTGCTGCTCTAAAAGGCATTTGAATCACAGTGCAGCTGTTCCTTTATTGCCATTGGCTCAGCACAGGACTTACAGCAGACACACTTCCTGGTTCAACCTTCCAGTCTCAGGACCACGCTAACACCTGGTATCAAACCCCCAACTCTTCACACGTGAACCTCTGAGCCAATAAAAGACAAAGCAGTAATCTCAAAAAGTGGATTCTGTTCATCTGGACCTTTCATCATCATCCAGGTAACGTCTTCAGTCTCAGCTGACTGCAGGTTTCCAACCTCATAAATATGACATTTGTATGATGACTGACACTAGCACCACTGAACAATGGGCTGGGAGGTCAGTTCCTTGAGCTCTTCTGTGTTGTGCCATCCACTTAGTCAGAGGTTGTTTGGTTTCTCTGATTTTGTTGATAAGGTTGGAAACCTGTATCAACGACCTGTAGTCATCTGATGAAACGTTTTCTACCACTGAAAACATCCAGATGAACACATTACCTAGATGAGTGTCCATCAACACGTCTGCCCAGATGTTTGCAGCTGTTTGTCCTGGACACAGTACTGCACTTTACGGTTGGTCTCTTCTTTTGTGCAATAAAGGTCACATCCATATCTATCTATCACTGTAGACCGCTCCACCATTCTCGTCCTTTCCTCACACCAACTGAAATCAGATAATTGTAGCAGGAAGAAAAAAACCTTATGTTTGTTTCCTTTCTATCTGCAGAGAACTGAAGAGCCTTTGTAGCACACAAACAATCAAACTGTAACAAATTACTGAATTTAGAGTAATTCAGTAATTTAGAGTACAGTAAAGCATTACTTTGGTGATGCAGACGTTAAAGTTAACTTAAGTTTGTAGACCGACTTCACTCTCAGGTGTGTTGGATTCGTCAGGCGTGCAGCTACAGTAACAGCACCTGTGAACTGATGACACCATTCACAGCAGTGATGTCAGAGTGTGATAGCACCATCAGCTCCATCAGTCCCTGCTGCTCTGCCTGCAGGTGTTTGATCTTCATATACCTGCTGTCAGCACATCTGTCCATGCTTCTGACTCCGCCTCCTTCCCACTTAGAGCTGATTGAGAAAGTCTGGATTACCTGATCAAGTTCAGAACAATGATCACGTGACCTGAGCCTGATGTCAGGATATTTGAAACTAATCAGGAAACCCGATCCTGGATTTGCTGATCTGGATTCAAACAGCAGGGACCTGAACACAACATGTTCTCATCTGAACAGATTCAGCAGTCAGAAAACAGATGCCGTGAATGCAGCACAGGTTTAGTGATGTGTTCGCTGACATCATCAGCATCATCTGAGGTTAAAACAGTCCTGCTGACCTTTGACCTCCAGCTGCTCAGCTTAAGGTGACACCCAAAGAGTTCAGCTGCTAAATAACCAACCAATCAGAGCCTGTCCTGATGATCAAATGATTTCCTGTTTCTCTAAGAGACTCCTAAGTCTGACCCCGCCTACTCAGATGGCATCACACAGAAGCATGGTCACCACAGCATGCACGTCTTATGAAGAACTGAGGATCAGTAAACAATGCTGAGGTCAGCTTACATGTCTCTCACACACACACACACACACACACACACACACACAGGAAATTAGTGTTTGAAAATAAAAACACAGCTCTGTTTGTGTTCCTGTAAAACCAATTGATGATGTTTTTATTCTCAGATAATCAATACATCTGATCACATGATTGCTTCCTGATGTCCTCACGTGACTCTGACTCAATGAGGCCACATGTAGCAGCTTTACTAGAACTGAGTTTGACCCCAAGACCACCTGCAGGTCAGACCGACTTCATGGCGGCGAGGACTGAGAGACTCGGTCATGGGAGGTGAAAAGGTTCATGGCGGACGTGATTGTCAGCTCCAGGAGGTGAAAAAAGAAATAAAGTTTGTCTCTGTTCCTGATCAGACTTCCAGCTGATGGACCAATCAGCTGTGCTCACCTGCACAAGCCTGTACACCTGCAGCACAGTCACAGGCTTTGTTCTTTTATTCTGACATCTGTCCTCTCCATCCTACATGAAGTCTTTTAGTTTGGAGTCCCCGCCCTGCTCTGATTGGCCCTGGTCATAAGCTTGACTCTTTGGGCGGGTAGTCCACATTGGTCACCATGGTGACAATCTCCTCGTGGGCCGTGACGCTCGACTGTTGCTGCATCTGCACGACGCGCTCCTCCACGCAGCCCGCCGACAGCCGCGCCTCCGCCTCATGATCCCAGCACTCCTCCATCGTCTCACAGAGGAGAGCCAGACCCTGCGTTGGGAGGGGGGCATAGAGGAGACCTGGGTCAGAGGTCAAACATAGCCCTTGTTTCTTTATAAACTCCACCTGCAGCGAGGTCATCCCGGAGCTTCAAACAACTGCATGAGCTATGCTTTACAGTGTACTGTGGGTAGTGACTCACGGCGTGCTTCTGCCAGCAGTCTCTGATTGTGGGCCTGAGCTTCTTGTAGACGACCACCTCCTGCATGTCCTCCAGAGACGGATGCTGACCCGCCTCCTCCTCAAAGGGCAGCAGGTACTCATCTACTGGACCTGAACCACAGAAGACCAGGGTGTGCTGATCAGTCAATGTTCACTTTGACACACACACACACACACACACACACACACTCTGATGCAAACCAAAGCAAAGCAGGTGAAGACGTAAACACAGGACGGCAGCGTCGCCCTCCACCGACCACAACGACATGTTCATGTCAGTTTCCTCACATGTCACATGACCATTCTTTATAAGCAGGTCAAACTTTAACAACCAACCAGGCGTGACCCCAGCCAGGCCTAGTCCCACCCGGTTGGCTGTTGTTAAATTTTGACGAGCTGACCTGGTGGGTCAGGTGACCAGACCTCAGGTATCTTCTGGCGTTTCATACCGTCAGCAGCCTTGCAGCGTGATGCGAGCTCCCACAGCACCAGCCCCACAGCGTACATGTCGATCCTCAGGAAGGCGTCTCTCTGGAAGTTGATGGCGCCCTCCAGGACCTCTGGGGCCATGTACCTCCTGGTCCCCACCTGACACAGACAGGAACCAGATCAGCTGTTTACTGAGGTGATGTGACACAACTATAAAGAGCAGAGAAGCTGGCGGAAGAGACATGGATAACATCACTGATATCAATAAAGTTTGAACTTGTTACGCAGCAGTTGTCTGAAGCCCCGCCCCCTTTAACCTCATGGCAGGTGCTCACACTTATTTTAAAACTCTGTAATAACACAACAGCATCTAAATGATGTCATTACTGTGGAGAACGAGCTGAGTGACCGGTAAACAAACAGCTCATTTAGAGCCGACCTCAAAGCTGCTACAACTAATATGTAAACGCAAACAGTGAGTTTGTCACACCATGTAGCTTCACCTCCTCAAACCCTCTAATTGGCTGCTCTACTCTCATTTCTCTCTTTGGTTCTCCACACTCTGGACACTCTGCTCCGTTCAGCTACGCCTCCCCCGCTGTGCACAGCTGCAATCAGGCCAGCTCAACATCCCAGCACTAATTATTCTTCTATCAAACATCCCGGAATATTTACCCATCAGCCACCAGATGGAGCTATTTGCTTCTTCCTAACCCAGACTGTCCTCACCTGGACCATCAGGTGTACCTGGAACTCCATCATGCGTTTGCTAAACACTCTTAGATATTTCTGTATCCACTGACTGTTACACTCTCACTGCTATAATGACAAAGTGTGACAGAGGCGTAGCTCAGGTGGACTCACCTGTCCGTGAGCATCACCTGGAGACTTTCCCGCCTCAAACCTGAGAGCGAGGCCAAAGTCGGCGATGCAGGCAGTCAGGTCGGACTTCAGCAGGACGTTCTTACTCTTGAAGTCCCTGAAAAACACACAGAGCTGTCAGGCAGGTGTAGAGGTGTGTGTGTGTGTGTGTGTGTGTGTGTGTGTGTGTGTGTGTATGTGTATATATATATATATATATATATATATATATATATATATATATATATATATATATATATATATATATATATATATATATATATATATATATATATATATATATATATATATATATATATATATATATATATAGATGCGCCTGTGTGGGCGTGCCCTTACGCACGTACCTGTGTGCGATGGCGGGTTTATATGCAGATATGTCTTCGTGGAGGTAAGCCAGGCCTCGTGACATTGACTGAGCAATCCGACAGAGTTCAGACCAGGAGAGAACGTTGGCTTTAAGGTGGTCAGTCAGAGAACCCTGAGAACACGTCAGGGAGAACACAGAATGAAGACGGAGGGTCAGAAGTCAAATTTGTTAGAGCGACTCGGTCTTCTGTCCACACATTCACAAATTGAACCCGCTCCAACTCGTCCACGTTCTCCCAGGTTCTAATTAGAGATGGCACGATACCACTTTTTTATGTCCGATACTGATATCATAAATCTGAATATCTGCCGATACCGATATGAATCCGATATAGTGTGTTTTTTAATCAATAAAACAGTTTTTTAATATCTTGCTGCATTTTGTATAAGTTCATACTCAGGTTTAAATAAACAACACTAAAGCTATTCTGTTATTCCTGTATGCAAAAAATACACTGCACCCAAAATATTTCATAGTTCAGCAACACTGATCAATCTAATAAACTTAAACCTGCTCCATCCTCCCTATTCTGGTATTTTAAAGAGTACTTAGCAGAAATATTAAGCAACCTAACTAATAGGGTTGCAAACTCCCAGCAAAAGAAAATAGGGAACCACCCCCCACCCTCCACCTCATGATGCTTAATCGATGTAATCAACTTTAATTTGATGCAGGGTGAAAAAAAATGCACAGAAATAAATTATTTTTCAAGAATAATTAAATAGATTCAACATCTTTCTTCAACAGAATTGCAGACTGCACAGATGGTACCTTCCCAAAGGAAAAAGTACTATAGCTTACTAGGGTATATTAGAATTAACAGTTACTATATACAGTAATGGACTTCTATACATTTTACATCAGATTAAAACTTTGGGTGTAAGATTCAGATAATTATTTATTAAAAGCTCGACATTTTAAATGAGAATAAGAAAGAAAATTATGTCTTTGTGCCCCCTTTTCCCTGTTCATGCCCTATCGGCCCCCCTGGCTAAACTTTGCTAGATCCGCCCCTGCACAGTTACCAGCCGTCAGCTGCGTAGAAAAGGATCCTGGTGTAGAAAGTAATATTAAATAAATTCTAACAACAGCTTATCAAGCGTAAACGTGCTGCTGTTGTTCAGCCGCTGGTTTCCTCTTTCTGGTGCAAAGTGGGCCAAAAACAAAGAAGAGAGACGGACTCGCCACAGAAAAGCCAATCAGCTGATCATTGATCAGTTTCACGATTGAAGTAGCAGCAGGAGAGGGAGAGGCAGTCGCTCCATATATCGGTGGTTAAGCTTAACGTGGGAACGCTTTACAAACATTCAGAGATGAACTTACACACTTGCTTTACTTCTCTCTGGGATAACTTCCTCGGAGATGAAATGCCGGTTTGGTAGCGAGGCTACAAATACACACAGCCGCTCTATCATGTGACGCACACTGCTCCGACATGCTACGGTTATGAGCCGAGTTACGCCATGTGGCAAGTTTTGTGAGGTGTTTTTTTGATATTTAATGGATCGGATTACATTTTTTATTTCTGGCCGATATCTGATCCAGTAATTTAGGTCAGTATCGGACCGATACGGATACGTAATATCGGATCGGTCCATCTCTAGTTCTAATGGAGTTTTAGGAGTGTTCTGCAGTTCCACCTCCAGCCTGTGGGGTCACTGTTACCTTGTGATGGTAGGCGGTGACGAGCCACAGCTCCGTTTCCAGCTCGCTGCCTCTCTTCTCAGCGCCGAGGAACTGCAGCAGGTTCTCGTGTCTCATCCCGCTCAGGCTGAAGATCTCAAACTCGTTCTGCCAAGACTGACGCTCCTGAGCACAGGTCAGAGGTCAGAGTAGTCAGGGGCGTGGCCCAACTGTGACCTCACACAGAGGTCATTTCCCAACATGTGCTCTTGTGAGATGTCATCATTCAAAGGGTTGGGGTGCATTTCATCTGAAAATATGTGTTATTGTAGGATCTAATTTACAATATGAAGCGCCTCGAGGCGACTGTTGTTGTGATGTGGTGCTGTGGAAATAAAACTGAACTGAAACTCAAAAGTGGCCGTGGCGGAGGAGAGCGGCTAAAACTGTGAGTGAAGTTTGAAATGTGCCCGTTTCTGTGACACAAAGTAACGGATGGTCTCCACAGCATGGATGTTTCAGGCGAGAATGTAGATACGGATATTTCCAAACATCACCTCCCTCTGGGCGAACAGCCAGTTCGCCTCGCCAGGTGTCAGCTGACCAAAAGGTCAAGGCTTATTCTCCCTGACTCCTGCCACATCATTTTTAAATCTCCCCAGGCTTTGGCCACTCAGTGGAGGTTAAACATCATGTTTGGCTTATTTCAGTGTTTTAGAGAAAATCAGTTTGATCAAAACTGGATCGTTGTATTTAACTTTCATGTCTCACTGGAGTGCTGTCACCGTGTTTGGAAATGAATATTCCGCTCGTCATTATTCCCTGACGCAGATGTGCTCATGTATATGGAGCAGAAACATCTGGCGAAGCTGCTCATGAAGACTTCACACAAAGGATCAGATAATGTTTTTAATATTTATTCTGTTTCTACGACAATAAAAACAAAATCATTCTCACGTCTGACCCGTTTGTTGTTGTTGTTAAATAAGCCGCGTGAGCTGTGCGTACATGTTTGTGTTTCAGTCATGTGACTGTTGGTGCTCAGCTGTATGAAGGTCATCAGTGTCTGGATGTTAGAAGAGCCGTGAAGACCAACGCTCTGATGCTCCTCTCATAGCCAAGATTTTTGCCAAAGTGCTTGGAATCACTTGTGTAGTAAATGGGCTACTTGTATTATCAATATTAATCACACTAAGATTAACGGCACACACACTGACCTGGACAGGGAAGATCTTGACAGCGACGAGTTCGCTGAGCAGCTGAGCCTTCCACACGCAGCCAAAGCGCCCCCTGGCTTTCAGCTCCAGCAATTGCAGCGGCTTCTGTTCCAGGACAGGGGAGGGGGCAGGGGGCCGGTCTCCTGGGGGGGGCAGGAGGAGATCAGAGACAGAGGATACAGGAAAATAAAGAACATCTTGTCAGGGCTGTCAGGCCACACCCACATGGACATGTGTACATTAAAAACACAGAGTGACAGAACCATGAGAGTGGGCTGGCCTAAAGATGGGCGGTGTGGCGTGCTGACACAGTCATGCAGGGCAAGGAAGGAGCGGGATGTGCAGACATCATGTGACACAAAACATAAAGGTGACAGAATGTGCTCAGAGACCCAAAGTGGGAGAACACAAGGCGGGTGGTGACGGAGCACGCTCAGTGGGTCTCCTTACCTCGACCATGATGTGAAAAGCGTGCTGAGAGGCAAAGAAACAGCTCAAAGTCACACAGACAGGAAGAGGTGGAGCTAAATCACAGCCTCACTCTGAAACATCAGCATTGCCTCACTACTCCAGCTATGTGTCACCGCCTCCTCGCGTCTTAGCCCCTCCCACCCCAGAGGTGAAGACAGAGGTTTTTAACAAAAAGAGCATCAATGTCACATGACACAGTCACGTGACAGAGTTGATGATGCTGTTTTAAACTACAACAAACACCAGCTCTGTGTACCGTTACCGTGGAAACTGTGCTTTTCCTGATCACCCTGCGAGTGTTTCAGGTCTTTTATTTTGAACCTGACATGACGTGTTCCTGACTTCCTGATTGGACTAAACAGCAGGAACATGTCAGGACAAACCCCAAACACCTGATCAGTACACCTGGCTTCAGTGTTTACCTGGAACGAGTTTGTTCACCTGCTGCTGGGACTTCCTGTAGAACAGACAGCTGATTAAAGCTGTTATGAAGCATTTATTGTGAAAGTTTGTTTTTCATTTTTTAAACTCAGATTAGGAAGTCACCCGACTGTTACATGACCTGCTCCTCACAGGAGGTCTCACCTGTGTGGGCACCAGCACAGGTGGGTAGGCCAGTTTGTGGTGTCGGTACATCCAAAATGACAGCAGGATGATGGTGGCGACGGCCATGATGGGGAGCAGCGAGTACATCAGTGCAGTGACCACCGGGGGTCGCAGCGTGAGTGGGATGTTTGTCGCTATGGAAACACACACCGAAAAGAGGTTACAACATGAAGTACAGGAGGTTTTTCACTATAAGGTTCCATTTTAACGTCAAAGATTTTCAGAATAAGTTGCAAGATGAGCAGGCACGTACGGGGCAGTGGTGGCGTGTGGTTGCTGTTGGGCAGGTAGAAAAACTTCTGGTTGCACAGACTTCCCTCACAGCAGCAGAAGAAGACGTCAGGGGACTCCTTCCTCTCAACACACTCCCTCCTATCAGGAAACGGCACAGATGAGCTGATGCACAGGTGAGGTCACCACACTTAGGTAACCCTCCCCCCCGCAATGACGTGTCTCCTCCTCCTCACTAGAGATGGCACGATACCACTTTTTTATGTCCGATACCGATATCATAAATTTGGATATCTGCCGATACCAATATGAATCCGATATAGTGCGTTTTTTAATCAATAAAACTGTTTTTTAATATCTTGCTGCATTTTGTATAAGTTCATACTCAAGTTTAAATAAAAAATGGCCTGTATTTATATAGCGCTTTACTAGTCCCTAAGGACCCCAAAGCGCTTTACATATCCAGTCATCCACCCATTCACGCACTGGTGATGGCAAGCTACGTTGTAGCCACAGCCACCCTGGGGCGCACTGACAGAGGCGAGGCTGCCAGACACTGGCGCCACCGGGCCCTCTGACCACCATCAGTAGGCAACGGGGTGAAGTGTCTTGCCCAAGGACACAATGACCGAGACTGTCCAAGCCGGGGATCGAACCGGCAATCTTCCGATTACAAGGCGAACTCCCAACTCTTGAGCCACGATCGCATAAACAACAACACTAAAGGTATTCTGTTATACCTGTATGTAAAAAATACACTGCGCCCAAAATATTTCATAGTTCAGCAACACTGATCAATCTAATAAACTTAAACCTGCTCCATCCTCCCTATTCTGGTATTTTAAAGAGTACTTAGCAGAAATATTAAGCAACCTAACTAATAGGGTTGCAAACTCCCAGCAAAAGAAAATAGGGAACCACCCCCCACCTCATGATGCTTAATCGATGTAATCAACTTTAATTTGATGCAGGGTGAAAAAAAATGCACAGAAATCAATTATTTTTCCAAGAATAATTAAATAGATTCAACATCTTTCTTCTACAGAATTACAGAATTCACAGATGGAACCTTCCCAAAGGAAAAAGTACTATAGCTTACTAGGGTATATTAGAATTAACAGTTACTATATACAGTAATGGACTTCTATACATTTTACATCAGATTAAAACTTTGGGTGTAAGATTCAGATAATTATTTATTAAAAGCTCGACATTTTAAATGAGAATAAGAAAGAAAAGTATGTCTTTGTGCCCCCTTTTCCCTGTTCATGCCCTATCGGCCCCCCTGGCTAAACTTTGCTAGATCCGCCCCTGCACAGTTACCAGCCGTCAGCTACTTAGAAAAGGATCCTGGTGTAGAAAGTAATATTAAATAAATTCTAACAACAGCTTATCAAGCGTAAACGTGCTGCTGTTGTTCAGCCGCTGGTTTCCTCTTTCTGGTGCAAAGTGGGCCAAAAACAAAGAAGAGAGACGGACTCGCCACAGAAAAGCCGATCAGCTGATCATTGATCAGTTTCACGATTGAAGTAGCAGCAGGAGAGGGAGAGAGAGAGGCAGTCGCTCCATATATCGGTGGTTAAGCTTAACGTGGGAACGCTTTACAAACATTCAGAGATGAACTTACACACTTGCTTTACTTCTCTCTGGGATAACTTCCTCGGAGATGAAATGCCGGTTTGGTAGCGAGGCTACAAATACACACAGCCGCTCTATCATGTGACGCACACTGCTCCGACGTGCTACGGTTATGAGCCGAGTTACGCCATGTGGCAAGTTTTGTGAGGTGTTTTTTTTTATATTTAATGGATCGGATTAAATTTTTTATTTCTGGCCGATATCTGATCCAGTAATTTAGGTCAGTATCCATCTCTACTCCTCACACGCACTAATGTGTTTCAGCTTTATCACTGAACTCTCAAGTGACCTCACACATGAGCTCACAGTCACTCACCTGTGTGGTCTCTCACAGGTGAGCGACAGTGACAGAACTCATGTTATCACACTGGTGAGCTTTTACAGCACCTCTCGGTTCACATATGAAAACTGTTCAATTGCTCTGATTGATACGAGGGCTGACTGGTGACAGGTAATGGTAAATGGACTGGTTCTTATATAGCGCTTTTCTACTCTGAGTGCTCAAAGCGCTTTATACAACTCGCTCATTCACCCATTCACACAAGCACTTTTCTAAGTTCTTAGTGCTATCCAACTAATTCATACATGAACATTCACACTCCGATGGATGCATAAGTCACACTCTTATGCATCACACTCACACACTCCGATGGATGCATCAGAGTGTGTGAGTTTGTGCTAGCTCTTCTTCTCCTGAAATCACTCTGATCCTCCGAGTGAACCTACAGCAACATGTAGACAAACCAATTCAACTACAGGTAGACATACACCTGAACACACCTGCCCTGAGGGAACTTCTAAAATCACCACTCTGTACTTGAACAAAGTCAGGTTCAGGGCTGGGAGCATCATCGATCAATAACCCGATCAGGTCTAAACTCTGCTATCCTCCTGTTGAACCACAGACGTGCTCCTTTACTTCCTGTTGTTACCTGAGCATGACCTCTCTGGCCCCACCTACCTGTCATAGCAGCTAGGGTCGTCAAGCCAGCAGCCCTGTTTGACCACGGTCACCTGACCGGAGGTGTTCCTCCAGGTGGCGAAGCAGTGCTGCCTCTTATCCTTCTGCCCGGAGCAGATCTCCACGCCGCTGATGTTCCCTCGGCCCTCCACTGAGGAGGAGTAGGAGCTGGAGCTGTACAGCACACAGGTCTGAGTCTGAATGTGGCCCAGGATTGCACCTGAGGAGGCAGAGGAAGCATACAGCATGTGAGAGTGACTGAAACAGGTACAGATCAGCTGTTTCCTGTCAGCTCAAGAGCTAATCAATAACTGACCAATATCTGATCAGCAGGTTTTCTGCAGGTCTGAGGTGACCTGTGGTTGAAGATCACCTATATGTGATATACACTATTGAAATGAAGCTGCTGGATAGCTGCCCTGAGGCGTTTCAGTGAGCAGACAGCATCACTGAGACACAGCTGACTGCTACCTATTTTAGCGCTGAGCCCGGATTAGGATCAAAGCAGCTCGGAGTTATTTACTGGGGCTTGTTTCCTGTGACATCAGAATTAAAGTCTGGTTTCTAATGATCGATTGTGTCTGTGGTGATGATGTTAGAGCCAAGTGTGCTCACCTGAGGAGCAGGTGATTAGGAGGACGCTGAAGGCCAGCCTGGTGGCGGATCCCATGGTGCTGCTCAGATAAATCCTAGTTACAATCCTAATCCGGGATTACGCTCCCTCTGACTGACAACAGGACTCTGGGCACCGGAACCATGTCCCGGTCCAAGCAGCGGTTGCGGCCCGTTCACCGAGACGCCCCGTGAGAGCACCCGGGAAGAGGGGCCCAGGAGCCGGGCAGGCCCTGAGACATGGTGCGCTGTCAGGAGATCCGGACCTGAGGACCAGTACAGGCTGCTCGCCGGGTCGGAGCGGTGCTGTAAAGGTTTATGCTGCAGAAATCGGTTTATCGACGAACTGACAGGTTATCAATCAGAGGATTGATCTGGATTAACTCCATCAGCGAACCTCCGGCCATGAAGCACAGTTCACCTTGGACCACTGTACCATTCTCCGCGAAGCCTCAGCCGTGCTGTGACCCTGGATCACACTCACCTCCCCGCAGAGAGCCGGGCGGAGGTGTAGCCTCAGCCCGCCTCTGATGATCACTGCTCTGTTACACGGATGCTAGCTGGCCCGGCTACCCTTTAGCTTAGCTCAGAGGAGGAAAACCTCAAACCGCATCCGCGTACCGTCTGTTCGCTCCGCGGGAGGAAGCGCCGTGTGAACGATCCCGGACCGGCTCACAGCGTACAGCCGACCTGCCCGCCTCCCCCTCGCCTAGTCTCCGTATTACTTCCACTCCACACTCCGAGGCCGACAGCAGGAGGAAGATGGCGGATACGCTGTGATCAGTTTGTTTTTTTCACCGTCTTCCATAGTCACCTGTCACAGCGTACACGATCATCTGATGGGCACCTACAACAACCAATAGGATGCCTAGAACAATCCGGAGCCCCATTTATTCACCAATGATTAGCCGTGTTTGTGTGTAGAGCCCATGGAATGAGAGAAAAGCCCCGCTCACTGAAAAGAGGTTGGTGGGCTGTCAGAAAAGTCTTTAAAAATGGAGAAAAATACAAGCGGAAAGAAACCTCCAATAAACCAATCAGAATTCAGTAAAACTATAATTTTTTGAATATAATCCAGTTACAACCTAAAAAATATAAAAATGTTTTATAAACTTTCTGACCTGTGAGATTTATGCTTTAAACTTGTTTCGTCACTTGGTGGTGGAAACAGCAGTTAGCGACTGAACTAACATCATGTAGGTCCTCAGTAATCCAGGTCATGGTAGTCTAAGGAGCTTGGAAAGAAAAGCGTTTGGTCTTCTTTAAACTTCCTTGAAGACGTTTCACTTCTCATCCAAGAAGCTTCTTCACTTCTAACACCAAATTCATTCAATTCAAGGATTCAAAGCGTTTATTGTCATGTGTGCAAAGAAAAAGCATTTCTCTGTACAATGAAATTCTTTCTCTGCTGTCCACACTCAGATGCTGGTTAATATGTACAAATAGATAAAATACAAATAGCATGAATAAATAAAAGGAGAAAAAATTTGAAGTGTTAAATTTATGTGCAAAAGAGCTATGAGCTTAATGTGCTGGTTTGATATGTGAGATGACCTGATGTGCAAAAATTATTATTATTACTGTTAAAATAGGTCAGCTGTTCAAGAGTCTGATGGCAGTGGGGAAGAAGGAGTTGTTGAGTCGAGATGTTCTGGATTTCACACTTCTAAACCTTCGTCTTGAGGGCAGAAGTGTGAACAGTACATGTTGGGGGTGTGTGGGGTCTTTGAGGATGGAGGCAGCTCGTCAGGGCTCAGCGATGGTAGATGCTCTGCAGAGAGGGCACCGGGGTCCTGATGATCTTCTCCACAGTTGTTATCACTCTGCAGGCGTTTCCGGTCCATAGCAGTAGTGCTGCCGTACCATGCAGTGATGCAGCTGGTCAGTGTGCTCTCCACAGTACAGCTGTAGAACCTGCTGAGGATCTTGGCCAACATACCTTCCTCAGCCTCCTCGGGAAATACAGCAGCTGCTGAGCCTTCTTGACCAGCTGTGTGGTGTTCAGTGTCCAGGTGAGGTCCTCAGTGATGTAGACGCCCAGGTACCTAAAGCTGCTCACCCTCTCCACTTCAAGTCCCCGGATAAACACATCTGGTGAGGCCTCCTCTTCTTCCTTGTGTCCACTATCATCTCCTTTGTCTTGTCATTGTTGAGGGAGAGGTTGTTGTCCTCACACCATGACACCAGACCGGCCACCTCTCTCCTGTAAGCCGCTTCATCCCCTCCAGTGATGCGACCGGTCACTGCAGTGTCGTCCGTGAACTTCAGTATGATGTTATCCCTACTGGAGGCGACACAGTCGTGGGTGTACAGCAGACCTGGGCATATTACGGCCCGCGGGCCACATACGGCCCTTTGTGTATCTTTTTCAGGCCCGCGTGAGGTCAATAATAAATTACCACTAGATAGATTATGTAAATATATGTAGTGAGTGCAATACGATGGTGCTGCTTTTATTCTGAAAACCGCTGCGCTACTTCCACATTGACGTATCTGCGTGTCGCGAGCTTTCAGTGAAGGTGAACGGCCATAAATGATGTTAGCCTCAAGATGGCAGCACGCGCTAAGAAGCGAAAAATTGATAACGAATGTCGCGTTTTTAAGAGGACATGGACTGCCAAGTACTTGTTCACAGAAATTAAAGGTAAAGCTGTGTGCTTGGTCTGTGGTACACAGGTCGCTGTGTTAAAAGATTACAATTTGAATCGCCACTACACGACCAAACATGAGGATAAATACAAAAATCTGTCTGAAAAAGAGCGGGCAAGGGTGTCTGATGCATTGCTAGCAAAACTACAAACCCAACAAGGACTTTTCACCAAACTTCACACCACCAGAGAGGCTGCCGTTCGGACAAGTTATGTAATATCTCACAAAATCGCCAGGAAAAGTAAGGCCTTTTCTGATGGAGAGTTTATTAAGGAGTGCTTATTGGACTCAGTTACACTGATATGCCCAGAGAAAAAGGACGCATTTGAGAACGTCTCACTCTCCCGACGTACTGTGACGAGGCGGGTTGAGGACATCGCTGAGAACTTGGAGCTTCAGCTGAAGAACAGAGCTGCAGACTTTGAATTTTTTTCTCTGGCTTTGGATGAGAGCTGTGATGTGCGTGATACCGCCCAGCTTCTCATCTTCTTACGTGGAATAACTGCAGGCTTTCAAGTCACGGAGGAGCTGGCTGCCATGCAGTCAATGAAAGGAACAACAACCGGCAATGACTTATTCACAGAGGTAAATGCATGTTTGGAAAAATTAGGACTGAAATGGGACAATCTGGCAGGTGTAACAACAGATGGTTGTCCAAATCTGACTGGGAAAAATGTAGGACTTTTAAAGAGAATGCAGGATAAAGTGACAGAAATTAATCCTGTGCAGAAATTGACATTTTTGCATTGTATTATACATCAGGAAGTGTTGTGTAAGATAGTGTTAAAGATGGACCACATTGTTGATGTTGTAACTAAAACAGTTAACTTCATCAGAGCAAGAGCATTAAATCACAGACAATTTATTGCTCTTTTGGAGGAAAATGAGATGGAACATGGTGACATCAGCTACCACTGCTCTGTCAGGTGGCTCAGCCTAAGCAAGGTACTAAAAAGTGTCTGGGATCTGAGAGAACAGATTCAGGATTTCTGTGTGAAGAAAGGACATGGCGTCCCGGAGCTTTCAGATGAAGATTGGGTGGCAGACCTCGGATTTGCTGTGGATGTGACTGCACTAATGAACCAACTAAATGTCAAACTGCAGTGCAGGGGACTTTTTGTGCATGAGATGTACACTGCAGTAAAGGCTTTCATGAGGAAGTTGCAGCTTATCTCAAGCCAAGTGAAGGACAACTTTCTGACCCACTTGCCAACACTAAAGGAGGCTATTCCAAATGCCAATCACCTCCACAAGTACTCAGCCACGTTAGAAGTACTGCATGCAGAGTTTTCAAGGCGATTTCAAGATTTCAAAGCTCTTGAAAATGAAATGGACATGGTTTCTTCTCCCTTCACATGCAGTGTGGATAATGCTTCAAGTGATGTTCAGATGGAACTCATTGACCTGCAGTCTGACACACTTCTGGCAGAGCACTTCAGGTCAGTCTCACTGCTGGACTTTTATTCCTCCCTCAAAGAAGAGAACTTTCCACACCTGAGGAATCATGCTCAGAGGATTCTAGTCCTCTTTGGATCTACTTATGTATGTGAACAGACATTCTCGGTGATGAAGTTCAACAAATCCAAACACAGGTCCTCTGTCACTGATGACCACCTCTCAGCTGTACTTCGCATAGCCACCTCAGACATTCAGCCAGATTTCAATGCCCTTGTTCAAAACCAAAACAGGCTGGATTATTCTCACTGAAAAGGAAGAAAACATGACACAAGTCATTGTATTGTTGCATTTCTATAAACTTCTTGTTTGTTGAGTTAAACATGTTAAAATAAAATTGCATTGATTCGGTGGTTGTTTTTGTTTTATTTGGAATATGCGCCACAATTTCACATAGCATAGCCCAATATAAATATTTACATTATTTTATTTTAGTTTTATTCTTCTGATTACCTGTACCAGCTATTTGTGATATATAATTTAGTGAATTTTACAATTTAAGAAAATTAAGCAGACTTGGGTTCAAGATGTCATTAATGTGGCCCTCTGACGCAACTCGGGTTTTGTCATGTGGCCCCTTGTAAAAATTAATTGCCCACCCCTGGTGTACAGGGTGTAGAGGATGGGACTGAGGACACAACCCTGTGGAACGCCAGTGTTTGTAATAATGCTGGCTGAAGTCCTGTTGCCGATCCTGACCGACTGGGGCCTGCCAGTCAAAAAGTCCTGTAGCCAGTCACATAGGGTGGAGGGCGGAGCTGTAATCAACAAAAAGTCTTAGGATGTATGAGCCTTTGTTTTCCAGGTGGGAGAGGGAATAGTGAAGGGCGGCAGTGGTGGCGTCTCACATGGACTTTTGGGCCAGTAGGCATACTGTAGGGGTGGCCAACTCCAGGCCTCGAGAGCCAGTGTCCTGCAGATTTTAGATATCGACCAAATTTTTCAATGGTGCGACTAAAAAAAACATTTGGTCGCACTGTTCGGGTAACAAAAAAAAAAAAAAAAAAATCTCTGCAACTCTCCGTGTGGTCAACAACAGACACACATTATGCCCCTATCATGGACTAAACCAATCAGAGATAGTCAGGGGCGGGACCTCTGTGATTGGCCGTGGTCCTGTAGTTGTCCCGTAGTCCTTTGTGTACGTTTGAAAGTGCAGGTGGATAGAGAGAGGTGAGTAGCTTGAATAAAGCGATATCGATTCATTAAATCCTGAATCGACTTTTAAATATAATATATAATAATATAATATGTGTTTTGCCAGAAACGCCAGATTCTCAGATTAAAGCTCACAAAACTATTTCAACAACCACCAAACAGCAAATGAGAGCAGGTACACAGACTCCACACAAAGACGTGAACACTGAGCGGACCGACGCATCAGAATCAGCTTTGTCTTTCTCGGCTTTCTCACCTGACGGCCCGTACACGGACACGCTGTCGGAGCTAACCGATTCTGATGCGTCGGGTCCGCTCAGTGTTTTAGATTCTGAGCTGCAGGTTTTGTCTCTCTCCAACCAAAATTCACCGAGCCAGCAGCAAAAGAAGCAGCAAACTACGTTTCACATTTGATAAATGTCGTCATTAATTCCCTCTGACTTTTGCTGTTTTGCTTCCACCATGATAAAAATCACACGTCATGCACAGCGCTCTCTCTCTCTCTCTGTACTTCAAGAACAGTTTCCTGTCTCAAATCTCTGTTTTCTGCATTATTCATTCACTAATTACCCACCAGTCTACCGTTGTTTACAGCGCTGTTGGCCGCTGTCTGTTTGTTTTTTGTTTTTTTTACTTAAATGTCCTCGGACAGGAAAGACTCGTTTCTGCTGTTCAATACTGAAGAAATTTAAACTTTTTAAAATTATGCAAAATTGCAGAATATTGCAGAATATTTTTAAGGTTATCTGCTATAAAAAGTCAGACCAGGAAAATCTCCTTCATGTTTTTCTGTGTTTTATTCTCAGTTACTTTCACACAAAGGCATCTGCTGTGATGTTCTCAATTCTGATGAAGTCTCACAGTGTCGGTACTGATAAATGATCAGAATTATAATATTTCTGACTGTCTGAGGCTAAATTGAATTGAATCGAATGTATTATAGAAATCAGTGATGATGCCCAGCCCTAGTGAGCAGCCTAGGCCCTACAGAGTGGCTGTAGCTGTGGGTAATGAGGAAAGATGAAAAGAACTATTGATAACGTTTTTGTTAAGTTAAGGCCTGATCCGTCTGAAATTCATAGGCAGCTCTGACACGGTGCCATCAATCTCTGAATGCTGAAAAAGCAGCAGTGTATCCAGAAAACACATTATATGCTGCAATAAATGCACTGCCCAAGTGTCCCCTCTCCCCACTGCCTTTCAGCGGCAGGCAGCAGCAAACAGGTCATCAGAGGATGATGATGATGATTAAGTTTAACATTGTCTACAATATTGACAAAGCACTTTAAGCACAAGATTGTTAGTTAATAATTTAGAAATGAATATTGTCTGTATGGACTGCAATTTCCCCCCCAAAAAAGTGCACATGTAAAACTGCGGTGTTAAGCAATGCGGTTGAAAAATTTGAGTGCACCGGTGCGCCCATGGCAAAAAGTTAGTCTAGAGCCCTGCCCTGGGTCAACACACCTGAATCAAATGATTAGTTCATTACCAGGCTTCTGGAGAACTTCAAGACATGTTGATGAGGTAATTTAGCCATTTAAATCAGCTGTGATGGATCAAGGACATCTAAAACCTGCAGGACACCGGCTCTCGAGGCCTGGAGTTGGCCACCCCTGGCATACTGCAGGGGATCCAGAGTGTCTGGGATGTAGCAGCACCACTGTCTCGAAACACTTTGTAATGATTGGAGTTAGTGCAACTGCTCTATAGTCATTTAGGCAGGTGGCTGGGCTTTTCTTGGGAAGAGGGCTGATGGTTGTGGTCTTAAAGCATGGGTGTTGAACTCCAGGCCTCGGGGGCCGGTGTCCTGCAGGTTTTAGATATCACCCTGGGTCAGCACACCTGAATAAAATGATTAGTTCATTACCGGGATTCTGGAGAACTTCAAGACACGTTGAGGAGGTAATTTAGCCATTTAAATCAACTGTGTTGGATCAAGGACACATCTAAAAGCTGCATATATTGACAGAGCAGTTCTCCTTGGTGGCTGCAGTTTGAAACACATCTCAGTCTGTTTGGGCAAAACAGTCCTGTCAGATACTTTCAGTCTCTGGGGTCCACAGTTTAACAGGTTTGGTGACAGGGTTTGACTGTTTCAGTTTCTGTCTGTAAGCCGGGTACATGAACAGAGAGATGTGGTCAGACTGTCCAGAGTGAGGACGTGGTGCAGCCCTGTATGCATCGTGTATGTTGCTGTAAACATGATCCAGGGTGTTCTTGTCACGGGTGGCCACATGTTGGTGGCATTTTCTGAGTACAGTCCGTAAGTTGCACTTCTTAAAGTCACCGGCGATGATAAAAACAGCGTCTCAATGAGTTGTCTCTAACGTCATGGAGTTTGCTGTGCGCTGCTACGGAGTTAGCACGCGGCTGGGTGTAAACAATGGCCAACAACACAGTTGAGAACTCCCGCAGCAGATAGTACGGGTGGCATATAGCATTAAAAACTCCACGTCTGGCGAACAGTGCTTCTGGACAGTCTGCACGTCTCTGCACTACGACTTGTTAATGAACACACACACGTTCCCCCGATAGCCTTACCGAAGGCTTTGAAGTTCACTCCTGGGGTCGGCTGACTCACTAGGGCTCGGTGCTTACGGGCCTTCCTGGAGATGGTGGCGGCGGTGGTGTCTCCCGGGGTGAACAATGACTTGAAGCTCCAGTGGGAGGGTAAAATCCAGAAGATTGTGTGAGTTACCGATGTCCAGTAGTGCCTGTCGCGGATGTGTTAACAGTCCACAGCACTTATCCAGTGCAAAAAGAACAAACAACAAGTCGGCATCTGAGAGCGGAGCAAGCAAACACGTCTGCCTCGAGGGGCGCCATGATAATGTAAATAAAGGAGAGTCCCTGATTTTAAACCCTGTTGGGAGTGGTCCCTTAACAGGGTCATGGACCCATTATTGATCATCGTCATAATCTCGTGAGCCAAGGTGTGAAAACGGGTGTGGGTCATTATCAGCAGAGGTTTCAGGTGAAACCATTGTGAGACCCTCACAACTAAAATACACAATCAGAAATATCAGGATGGATAAAGATATAATTAGTGTTGGAAAAGAAATGAAACCAACCTCTCCCACAGGGGGACTGTAGAAAAGGGGAGAGGCCAAAGGTTATGCCAAATTTATAGGGCTGCACCTAAGACGAAGAAGAGGAGGAGGAGGAAGGGCTCTGACTGATAATGAGGAAAACAACAGGTGTGGAGGTCCGAGTCAGGATATGAAGGACAGTTTGGGGTTTAGAAGTTGTAGTTATAACAATATGTAACCTGACTCGGTTACAGGTGCAGATGTACAGCTGAGTCTTGTCCTGCCCAGGTGGCTCTTCTATGTTGTGTGTTTATGAAGTGGCTGTTTGATGTCGGCAGTGTAGAGGGCTGAGCACTCCTCACTGCACAGCAACTCTACCATGTTTAGTTTGTGTCTGAGTGTGTGGCTGGGTCTGAAGTACACTGGGATGTCGTGCCTGGAGAAGACTCCTGAGTTTCTCTGATAAACCTGCTACATAAGGGATGATGGTGTTGTTCCGTTTGTCCTTCTGGTTCTCCCTCGTTGGTGTCTGACCTTCTTTTCTGTGCATCTTTGCTGATTTGATGGAAAATTGGCTTTCCTTTCCAAATTCCTTAGATCATGTAGTACACTGACAGCCAAACGTTCAGATCAATAGCCAGCCTCAGCGTTGGTTCAGGATCAGATGTTACAGCTTTAAAGAGGACATGAATCCCTATATGTAGAAAGGCTAATTTAAGCCACTGAGCCCTGATCTCAAGCTGGATTTAAGAAATAAGTGCTTAAGGTTTTTAGAACATGTTTAGTGCCATCTTGTGTCAGTACCAAACAAAACATCACCGGGGAGGTTGATTGGTTGGTTGCGGTCAATAGACTTACATTAGTTTATGTTAGCTAACTAACTAAAGTGTCCTTATTTTCCCCGGACGTATGATGTTTCACAGGTAAAACATCAGTGAAGGTGGGACTCAGACCATCAGAGAGCTCCAGGATGGAGGTCACTGTGAGGTTAAAGGAGAGTTTAAATGTGGATCATTGCGCTGCTTCTGATTGGTTGCTCATATTTGTGATCTTTTCTGTCCCGACATCTGTCAAACACTCTGACCGAGTTCTCTGTTGATTGTGATGAAGAGAGGAGCAGTGATGGTGTGAGTCCAGCAGAGGGGGCTGTAATACCACAGGTCAGAGTCACACTGATCCCGATGTTATCAGTGGCTGCTGACAGGAGAGTGACCAGCAGGGGGAAGCAGCACACTCCAGCCTCCGTGTCAGCGTGTCCCTGTTCTTATGATTTTTAACACAAATATTAACCTTTGAGTGTGTGTGTGTGTGTGTGTGTGTGTGTGTGTGTGAGAGAGAGTGTGTGTTAGTGTGAGTGTGTGTTAGTGTGTGTGTGTGTGTCCTGCTGCTCAGAGGTTCGATGAATGAAACATCTGAAGGTCGAGTCTTTGTTCTGAGGCTCGGATCTGGCTGCCAACATTATGACACACTGCATTATGGGAAGCGATGGGAGGCGTCCCCCCAACATCATGTTGAGGCTTTTATTCTCTCATTTATTCACTGTGGTTTATTACAAACACTCTCTCTCTCTCTCTCTCTCTCTCTCTCTCTCGCACACACACACACACACACACACACACACACACACACACACACACACACACATGCAAGCCCGTTCAGCTATCTTAGTGAGGACCTTCATTGACATAATGCTTTCCCTAGTCCCTTACCCTAATCCTAACCATTAAAAATGAATACCTATCCCTAACCCCTTACCCTAAACCTAACCATAACCTAATTGTAACCCTGACACTAAAACCACATTTTGAGCCTCAAAAAGGCCTTCAAACTTGTGAGGACCGGTGTGTGTGTCCTCACAAGTGACTGTTAGTTCTCACAAGTATATGTACAGGGTGGGCCATTTATATGGATACACCGTAATAAAATGGGAATGGTTGGTGATATTAAAGGCCTGTTTGTGGCACATTAGTATATGTGAGGGGGCAAACTCCTCAAGATGGGTGGTGACCATGGTGGCCATTTAGAAGTCGGCCATCTTGGATACAACTTTTGTTTTTTCAATAGGAAGAGGGCCATGTGACACATCAAACTTACTGGTAATGTCACAAGAAAAACAATGGTGTGCTTGGTTTCAACGTAACTTTATTCTTTCATGAGTTATTTACAAGTTTCTCTTTGTTCACAGCCATTGACATGTCGAAGAGGTTAACACGTGAGGAGCGGATCGAAATTGTGTTGATATCTGGTGAACGCAGTAACCGGGTCATTGCAGCAGATTTCAATGCAAGACACCCTACGAGACCACCCATCTCCCATGCTACAGTTAGCAAACTGCTTGCTAAGTTTCATGAAACTGGTTCAGTGTTGGATTTGCCAAAATGTGGACGCAAGAAAACTGTCACTAATGAAGAAACATCAGTGGCTGTCCTAGCTTCATTCAGCAAGAGCCCACAGCGTAGCACTCGCCGCATGTCACTGGAGAGTGGCATTAGTCGAACATCCCTTCGGCGGATATTAGCTACTCACAAATGGCACCCTTACAAACTCCAGCTACTGCAGCATCTCAACGAGGATGACCCAGATCGGCGCACAGAATTTGCAGAATGGGCAAAACAAAAATTGGAACAGGACCCTCAGTTCACGCAGAAGATTTTGTTCAGTGATGAGGAAAACTTTTATGTGAATGGTGAAGTTAACAAACAAAACCACCGCTATTGGTCTGACACTAACCCACATTGGATGGATCCCTCCAAGACTGTTGGAACAACAAAAGTGATGGTTTGGTGTGGTATATGGGGTACAACGATAGTGGGTCCATTCTTCATCAATGGAAACCTCAAGGCCACTGGATATTTGAAATTGCTACATGATGATGTGTTTCCCTCTTTATGCACTGAAGCTGGCACGTTCCCTGAGTTTTTCCAGCAAGATGGTGCACCACCACATTATGGGTGCCAGGTCCGAGCGTTCCTAGATGAACAGTTTCCTGGAAAGTGGATTGGTCGTCGTGGCCCAGTTGAATGGCCCCCAAGGTCTCCCGATCTGACCCCCTTAGACTTTTATCTTTGGGGTCATCTGAAGGCAATTGTCTATGGTGTGAAGATACGAGATGTGCAGCACCTGAAACTACGGATACTGGATGCCTGTGCTGGCATTTCTCCTGCGGTGTTGCTATCAGTGTGTGAAGAGTGGGAGAAGTGGGTTGCATTGACAATCCAACACAATGGGCAGCACATTGAACACATTTTATAAGTGGTCAGAATCTTGTAAATAACTCATGAAAGAATAAAGTTACGTTGAAACCAAGCACACCATTGTTTTTCTTGTGACATTACCAATAAGTTTGATGTGTCACATGGCCCTCTTCCTATTGAAAAAACAAAAGTTGTATCCAAGATGGCTGACTTCTAAATGGCCACCATGGTCACCACCCATCTTGAGGAGTTTGCCCCCTCACATATACTAACGTGCCACAAACAGGACTTTAATATCACCAACCATTCCCATTTTATTACGGTGTATCCATATAAATGGCCCACCCTGTAGAATGCACACTGTAAAAAAGAAAATGTTGAGAAAACGTAAAATTTCAAGGCAACATGATGCAAGAGATTTTTGAGTTTTCTCAACTTTTGCCAACTGTTGTTGACTTAACTAAGATTTACAAGTTCTGCCAACTTGGATCTTCTTGTTCACCTAATTAGGATAATCCTGTAAGTCTAACAAAGAAATTCTGGTTCCAATGCCATGTATTTTTGCCTTCACCAAACACAGATATTCTTGTTGAGTAATCATACAATTCTTACTCCAGTGAGTTGAAAATTTACCTATATAAACAAAGGAAAATGTATGTTGTTATTATACTTGAAAAAACACTTAATAGATATAGAATAAAACAAAGCACAATTCAATGTTATCTAAAAGCTTATTTATTTTGTTCAACAGTCTTTTCAGTACATTTCAGAATGTCATGGGTAGTAGGGTGAATTTCTGTTAAAAAAAACAAAAAGAAAGAAAGAAAAGAAATAACAAACAAACAAAAACGTGTTGCCAGTTTCTTTTGGGTGCTTTGAGCACCCCAGCAGAGACGTTAAAATTCCAGAGTCCAGAACCAAAAAAGAAAAGTGTCCAGCAACTTAATAATTCATGCACACACACCCTGACCGTCTTGTAAAAGCTGAACATTACTATTGCACATTAAATAGGGTAGTGCAACAAACGATTGCCTATGTACCCAGACATTGATATTTTACACAGGCTTACTATGATGAACTATGGAAGTTAAAAGTTATTAGAAATGTTACCATCAATGAAGAGGAAACTAACACTATAACAAGTTTTTTACAATACTACAAGACAAATTTTCACCATATATTGTCAACAATACAGATTCATCTGACTAAAATTTACATTTCGAATAATGATTTATCCACTTCACCTTCATATTGTCCGACCAGGCCAAAATAAGATGGCCTGAATTGCTTCAAAGGTAAAACTCATCTGCTTTGGATAATCAATGTTGAGGGCATACAGAAGGCCAAAGAGGTATGCCAGGGCAGTAGAGAGATCTGGAATGTTCTGTAGCACGATGTCCCCTTCCAACACAACTGCATGTTCTCGCACAGACGTATCAGCATCGTCATCTTGTAGGATGGTGAGGATGGCAACAGATGCACCGTTCAACACTGGTTCCAAAATGTCAGTGTCCTGAAGAAAAGTAAAATATGAATTATTGAAAGCTAAGAAAAACTAAAGACAAAACAAATTTCTAAAGATTTTAACTTTAACCTCTATACCATGCTGGTCGTTTGACTCATGGAGGTTTTAAGAAGAAAAAGCTTATTTTCCTTTAATTAATGCCACCTTGTGAGTTTTATACAAAAATATTTTCTGCTATGGAACAACCACTAATAATGCCCAGCTGCTGCTCAGCAGAAAAAAAGGAGTGAGAGTTATGACAACTGCAATCACCACTATAAAATTATCTGGACTGCACTGAGAAAGTGTACATTTCCATTTTGGATAAACTCATCCTTTAAAAACATCTCATAGCAATTAGTTTTACTTGCATTACTTTTTTGTACTTACTAAGCACTTCAGGAAAACCTGTTGCATCTTCTCTTGAGGAAAATGGGCAGGCCTCTCAGTGCAAGTTGGACACAGTGTTGGATGTCTAAAGAGTGTTCAGTGGAAAACAAGAATTTCAATTAGTGAAGTAACATAGTGTACTATACACAATGCAAAATCAATCTCATAGTAATGAAAGTAAAGCACAGGTCAGACCCAGCAACACGCAAAACGTACAACCCCCCCCCCCCCCCCCCCAAAAAAACAACAACAACACCATGTTAACAATTTTACTTTCTTTTTACAAATTAAATAAAATACTGCCAAATAAGAACAAAGCAATGACTCATGACATTCATTTTTACTGACATGTTCACTGATGTGTTTTATTTGAAGCCAACATCTTTTTCAGTTTCTGTTAAGAGAAAAGTATACTCTCTTCTAAAAATGTCAGATAAAGGAGCACTTCACTCACCTGTTCATCAAGTTTATCCAGGAGGTCTTCCATCTCCTCACAAAGAGCTCCCTTCTTAGACCAGTACAGTTTCAGCAGGCCAGGCACAAATTTTTCAAGGGATGCATTGAAGGTCCCCAGGAGGTCTTTGCTTGTGATCCGATGAAATTTTTCAGATATCTAAACAATACATTCACCAAAATATTGTCATTTATTCAGCACAGAAAATTCCTGGGTAGCTGTCTTGGACAGTCTGCACCATGTTATATGCCTGACTGTGTCATCAACAGCAAAACCTACCTACTTCAAAAATCTCTCATGAATACGTCTTTTGCACAGGAATAGAAACACCCCCCACAAAACCCAGTATCAATATGAAAATACATATTATGTTCTAAGTTGCACCAAAATCTGTGACCAATCAGATTCTGTGACCTGCCTTAGTATTCTTTCCCTAACAATCTCAGACTATAGAAGTCCTATTTCTAGCACAAAAAGAAAAAAAATACATGCTAAGTCAAAATTATGAGATTGCTTTTCTGTTTCACAATTTCGATTTAGCATGGGGACTCTTGTACTGGCAGAAATGTTCAGGGTAAGGATTTCAATATAACACTGGAGAGGGCCTTGACTGGAGTGGTAAGATAATAAAGTTGGCCAATGCACTACCCCAGCAAATACCGTACTACTTCAATATAAGTATAAATAATGGCCAATTTAAATAATAATTAAATTATAAATAAATTAGGACAGTCTTACCTCCTCAGAGGAAAACAGCGCAGGTCATCTCTCCTGGACCTCAGATACCATAGGCTGACACTCCACGACCTCTCTCCGCCTGAGAGAAAATGTTATGAATGTTATGAATATAATGAAACATTTCAATATTATGTAGAAAAAAACGAGAGAAAAAAGTTACGGCTCGGACTCCCCGATCCTTACTGCGCATTTGCAAAGTCGGACCATACAGATCGCGTCTACCCGTGGAATTGTACATAAAATCAATACTCCACCAACAAAAAGGCTCTCAAAACAATACAATACTTTCCACAGCTTTGAAGGATGGGTCAGGTGTATCCTTCGTGGCCCACCCTATGCCAGAATTCATAGCGCGGCCCAGCCGATTCTAGTTTCAAACAATGGCGGCAGCCACTTAGTTTTAATATTACTCTTATTACTCTTTCTGGGTCACAAAGTAAACTTTTAAGGTATTTTCAGGCGAGAATGTAGCTGTGTAAATGTCAAATATCTGCTCAGTTTATTAAGACAACACATTTCTGCAAAAATGCTTCTACGTTTTCGGAGACGTCTGTTACCACCAGCTTTGATAGCTAGCTGGGGATTCAAGGCTCGCTAGAGCAGCGAGAACAGCGAATTCCTGGCATATCATTTTCAACCCCCCGCGCGGTCCTTCGCTAGCTTAAACATGATATATAAGTCCCTTAGATGACTTAAATATGTTATTGTTTGGCTTTTTTTCAGTGCTTTACTCGTTTCACCCTCCTGGGTCCTCAGGAGGATGCAGCCTAGCGCTTGTAGAAAATCCTAATAACAGATGTCATTAGCTTACCTGCTAGTGCAAATGGCCGGCAGCTCCCGCACCTGTCCAAAAAATGGTCAAATAATACACTCCAACTTCAGACCAGGTAAAATCCGTAATGGTCGAAAAATTTTAGTTTTCATCCAACTTTGGCCACGTTTGTTCAAAGTTTCTTAGCAGGTTTTCAGTTCACAACACATCGACAAACCACTATCACACAGTCTGCTCAGGCTAGTTTGGTCTAGTTCAAACTTATTCAGACCACATGTGCCAGTCACCTACGGGGTTTCCCACTGGTTCCCAACTCAACTCAAAAAATCCACTCAAAAGTTGATAATCTTTGTTATGCTCGCTAGAAAATCTTAGTTAGGACAACAATGGAAGAAATTTGTTGGGCAGACAAGCTATTTTAGGTTGTAAATGGAAAGTTTTATTTCTAAGTCAGTTTAATTTGAAAACTTTACTCAAATCAACAATTACTAGTTATCATTTTTACAGTGCAGATATACACACACAAATGTCTGCAGGTCACAGAGTCAGAATATCGTCCGTGCTCCGCTGTTTTCTTTCAGATCCACACTGAATCATTAATCTGAGTTTGCAGCTGAACTTTTCCACTTTTATATATTTGCTTTGTTTTTGTTCATTGTTGGAGTTCAGAGGAGGGACAGCTGACACAACAACCTGCAGAGAAACACCTGAACAAGTCCACAGACCAAGTTAGTCTGACCTGCTCGTTATGTATATATGTGATCACAATTGTTATAACACGTGAACACATCCCAGCACCGAGACCAAATCTGAAGAATCTTCATCGCTCTGTTTTAGTCTCTATAAAAACTCTGTGTGGAGTTACCTGTGGGAGGGACCTCAGCAGCAGGAGTTTGACCTTGATCGGTCAGTGGCTTCACCATAGAGCCATCTTCCTGTGAGTGCAAGGTTTGATAGCAGGTCGTTTATAGTCTTCAGACATCCATAACCACAGCTGGCATCACTTCCTGTTTCTCCTCCTGTGTGTGGAGATGAAACAAAAATTAATCATACATGATGGAGTCACTGATTGGGTCTTGTTAACCGCTCTGCTTCCTGCTGTCACTGAAGGGTTAATCTCTTCCTCTTCCCATTGGACGGTGGCGGCGTCTCTCACGGTGTCCGTCCTGCTGTTGGGGGACTTCCTGAACTTTCAGCCAGCTAAAAGGTGGTGTTGCTAAGTGACATCGGCTCAGCCGTGGAAGCGTCTCCTCCCCGCTGGCCGACCGGCTCTGCAGCCAACACTAAAACCAAACGCACCCGAGGGCTCTCCAAACACACCCATTCTTCCTTTGACGAGTGTTTCCTGCTCCCGCAGGGAGCCTTCACTCCTCCTCCTCCTCCTTGTCCTGCAGACCTGCTCTGAGTCAGGAGGAAGAAAAGCGTCCCGGTGTCTGAGCGAGCTGGCAACCGGCGGACATCATGGCGGGTTTCTCTGCTCAGCTGGCGGCGAATCAAAGATCGACCACATGGAGACACCACAAACAGCCTTTTAGCGCCTTGTTGTTTCTGCATGAGTGCCTCTGACTCGGCCTTTGTGCCGCCGTCGCTCTGCTTCCTGTCTGTTGGTTTATTTCTCAGAAAGAAGGTGTCAGGATGCTGGGACGTTTTCATCTGAGTCACTGAAGAAGAAGCAGTAGCTCAATCGTCTCTGCAGGCTGAAACTGGTCTGAAGCTTTTACCGATCATCAATCAATAGTCAATTCTCCCTCTCAGAGTTCTCGCAGTTCACGGCCAGAGGCTGCAGGCGAGTAACATCGGGTAGGCTTGACTTGAAGGTCGAACTTTGTCTCTGAGACTCATCGATGGCGGCGGTAGAGCGTCTGGACACGAAGCGTTTATCAATGACCTCCTGACCCCGGCGGCGCCTCTGTTTCTCACCTCCTCCTGGTGAAGACAAGAAGTCTTTGTGAGGCAGAGTCTCATTACGCCGCAGGAGCTGCTGCTCATTATGTCGCCTTCATCCAATCAGAACTCAATCTGCCGCCGCTCTGTCCGATAATGAGGAATTTAAAGATTACAGCTGGAGGAGGAGGAAGAGGCTTCATCAGGCAGGAGAAATGAAATAACGGGTGTGACCTCGTCTATCAGAGTGTCTCCTCTGAGTCTGACTTCCTGTTTCCTGTTAGTCTGTGACTGTGATCATCACTCTAAGCTTCTCGTTTCTTTTTGCTGCTTCTTCACTTATCGCTGCTCGTTCCTCTGATACTATAAGTGATGTTGATCACTTGCTGCTGCACCATCATTCTGCTATGATATCCATAATGTCCCACAGCCACCAACATCATCATATCAATACATTTTTAAACTGCAGCTCAATAGTTAATAAACTGATTAGCTTTTCTCAGAACATCAGTCCTTGTATCATAATTACTGTTATTAGATTGACATGTATGCTACTAAACTTACTATTACTGTGTGTTTCTGTCTGTACCTCTGATCAGGTCTGATTGGTAAATGTTCAGGATGCAGACGAGCGTCTAAATAACCGACGATAATGAGAAACGGCCTCTGTCCTCGCCGTTGTCATGTTCTGGCCCCGCCCTCTCACAGCTATTAGATTTCCATCCAAACAAAGCAAACTGGAGACGTTTGTGTGCTGATGTTCAATGACCTGCCTGACTGAGACCCATCGAACTGATTTAATCTTTTAAATATTATATTATTTTGTATAAATTGATTTAATATGTTATTTTCTTTGAAATAGCTTTTTGTTTATTTTCCTTTAATTTTATGTCCCATTTCGTTGTATTTTGTTTACATTATTTGATGTCACAGGTTAATGAGGTTTGTAAATTGAATGCATTTCTATTTTATCTGCCTGTTTTGTTTTATTTCTTTAATATTTAATGTTATTTGATTGTAATCATGTACTCGTGGAAATCGGCGCAGACTCTATGAGGTCAGATGTTTATGACCTGAAGTTTAACCACGAATGTCATGTCGCTTCTGTCGGTGGGCGAGGGCGGTGCCCTTAATTTCACGTGTCTGAACGTTGGAGGCTGGTTTAAATAAAAAAACAGCTCGTTCATCTCTTTGTTGGTTTGAAATGTTTGGAGGAGCTAAACGATGTCAGCTGATCATCAGGAAAGCTTCTGACGGTGGCCTGAAGTCCTCCGACTTCTGATCACACAGGCTTCATTAAAGCAACCGTTTCCTCGTCACATCTGACACTTCCTGTTTCTCCTCAGAAGGTCAAAGTCTTTTCAAGTGTGATTAATTAAAGCCTGAGAGCCCATCATTTATCCCGACCCTGAGTGTTTCCTATCAGAAACCGAGCACTCCTGTGAAATGATGTTGATTTAAAAATGAGCAGCAGCCTCGATAAGACGCCGATTCATTTCCAGTTTCAAAACGTGTTTTAAATGAATCCTCAGCAGATAACAGCTCTCATTCAGGAGGCAGGAGAAACTCAGTCTGCAGAACGGGCCTCATCATCACAAAGCTCAGCCTCTCATGGTCCACAGGAACTTCAGTACTGACACCGTAGGCTTACTTTAAACCGGGTCCATTGGGTTCTGGTCTCCTGAGACTGGGACTGTAAACTCGGCTGTAATTCCTCAGCAGATTTAATTCTATTAGCTGTGCTACTCGAATCCAACCACGTGAAAACTGTAAGAACTTTTGACACCCAACCAAAACTGAGTTTAGTCTCCACCTGTGGACCGATAAGTAAGTAAATTCTATTTCTATAGCACATTTATAACCAAAGCAATTTACAGTAAAATAAAAGAAAGAGGTTCCTAAAACCTGACGGTACCTACACTCACAGTGTGTCACATCTGGGAAGGCAGACGACGTGGAGTGAAGAGAATGCAGACCCAAAATGAGACGATGGAGGCAGAGTGAGCTGATGAACAAAAAGCAAGCCTTTATTTGGCTACACAAAACTATAAACAAAAGGAAGAGAAACTAACAAAAACCTAAACTGGGGTAAGCTAAACATCACATACGACCTGAAACATGGAAACACGGGAGGAGAAACGCAGCAGACGAACCGACAGAGGACTAAATACACAAAGAGTAACAAGGGGTGAGGACCAGGAGGGAAACACAGCTGGGACTAATCACACACACGAGACAGGGAGGAAGCAAAACAGAATAACACAGGACACGGCAAACTGGAAATACATGAACATAGAAACCAGGATGACATGTAGATTACTTAATTTGATAGACTACTCATACAGTAAAAACCTTGAAACTACTATATTTTCTTTAGATGCAGAAAAAGCGTTTGACAGAGTTAACTGGAAATTTCTATTTGCAACTTTACACAAATTTGGTTTTGGATCTTCTTTCATCAACTGGTTACAAATATTATATAATTCCCCAACAGCTTGTGTCAGAACAAATGACCAGACATCCTCCAGCTTCTGTCTCCTGAGGGGCACCAGGCAGGGATGCCCACTCTCCCCTTCACTGTTTGCAATTTTTATCGAACCACTAGCAGCAGCAATTAGACAGAATTCAGTAATTAAGGGCATAAAATGCAAGAACGTGGAACATAAAATCAGCCTTTATGCGGATGATGTGTTACTCTTTCTCCAAAATTCACAAACCAATATCTCTGGGGTGATTGAACTGATAAACTCTTTTGCAAGAATATCAGATTACTCAATTAACTGGTCAAAATCTACAGTCCTTCCGATTAATTGCTCCTTCCATAATTCCTCTTCTACTCCACTGCAATCGGGAAATATAAAATATTTAGGTATTAATGTTTCTCCCAAGCTTGCAGATCTAACTAAATTAAACCATATCCCACTTTTAAAGAAAGTAGAAGGTGATCTGGCTAGATGGAAATGTCTACCCATATCACTCATGGGAAGGGTTGCCGCTATAAAAATGATGGTATTACCAAAAATAAATTATTTATTCTCAATGATCCCAACTAAACCGCCGCAAGATTGGTTCAGATCTCTAGATTCATATATGTCCAAATTCCTTTGGAAAAATAAGCCCCCACGTATAAGCTTAAAAACACTACAAAAGACCAAGGACAAAGGAGGATTAGAACTACCTAACTTTCAGCACTACTTCTTAGCCAACAGGCTTCAGTTTATCTCAGGATGGCAAAAACATACCCTCTTAGATGAACCTTGGCTAGATGTAGAACAAGCACTTTGCAATAATCTAGAGATTTCAGATCTACCATTTATCAGCTCAAACATCCAACGACATGAATGCTTCAAAAGCATCAACATCAGCTCTTCTCTGACAGCATGGTGGGAGTTTCTGAAGTTGACAGAGTCTTCATTAATCCCATGCAAACGTACACCTATCTGGAACAACCCTGACATATTACAAAACAATAATATGATAAACTTTTCAGATTGGAGTGGTAAAGGAATCAAATATTTAGAACATATACTAGAAGGAACAGAATTTATTTCATTTGACAGACTAGTTACACAATATGGGATCAACAAGAAAAGATTTTTAGAGTATCGACAAATTAAATCCATAGTAAAAAAGAGATTTAAACCAGGTCAAGTTGAACTACAAACACCACCAAGTGTGGTTCAATTTCTTACTCTTAAAACCCCCAAATTACTGTCCAAAATATACAGAATGCTTTCTAAAACAGATGAATCAATATCACTTCCTATTGCAAAATGGGAAGCGGATTTATCAGTTAATTTAGACCAAAACTTCTGGTCTCAGATCTGCTTAAAAACCTTTCATCTAATTAGAAACCCCAGTCTTCAATTAATTCAATACAAAATACTACATAGAGTGCACTATACAGGTCATCGGATGTTCAAGATGGGCTTTACGTCTACCAACAACTGCTCACACTGCCAAACCAATTCACCGGACAATTATATCCACGCTCTTTGGTTCTGTCCACCAGTTCAGAAGTTTTGGCGCGAGATATGTGAAGACTTATCAAAGTGTCTGAAATGTAACATTCCAACTTCCCCTTTAGTGTGTTTGTTGGGCAGCTTAGATAATGTCACTACGGAAAAGAATATAGCCCATATGGTTTTCACTGCCCTATGCATTGCCAAGAAAACAGTCCTCATGAACTGGAAAAATAAAAATAATCTTAATTCTAACCAATATAGAAATTATGTATTAGATTACATTAGTCTTGATACAGCCTCTGCCACCACATCAGATCAATTGCTCTGGGCTCCTTTGATCAACTCCATCACCTAATGGGGGTGGGGGGTCATAGTTTGGTCCCGCCTTCACTGTTATGATGGGTGTCGGGGCAGGGACAGGCTTAGGGCATCGGGGGTTCCCCAGGAGCATCTTCCTTGGGGGGCTCAACCCGGGGTAGCGGTCATGGCCAATTAAGGGCTGTGTTGGCTCTTGGGTGACGGTTTCCTCGTGGCTGCGTGCAGCAGGGCTAGGGGAGGGTCTGTGCTGACGGACGTGGGTTACTGACCTGGTAGCCTGGCTGCCCCTGGGTGGGTCCGGGACGGGCGTGAGGTTCTGGGGGCGCTCCGTCTCTGGGCTGGGGCCCTGGCCGGGCCTCAGGGGCTGGGTCCTGGTTGGTGTGTTGCCGGGGTTGTGGGCGGGTGGGTGTATGGGGGCCCGGCCCTGGCGCAGGGTGCCGCCGGTGCATCGAGCCACCTGGGGGCTCTTCAACTGGTGGGGAGGTTGTCACATCTTGCAGGAGCTTTCCTCTCTTCAGGAACTCTCTCTGCAGGAGGGGGAGATACAGGAGAGGTGGAGGAAGATCTCAGCCTGGGCGTCTATTGTCTAGTGTAGTCTGGAAGATGAGTGGATGATGGGATGGGTGCAGTTTTCTCTGTGGTGGGGTCGGGTGGACTGTCCCGCGCTCTGTGGGGCCGGGCAGCGCTGCCGCACTGGGCCCCGGTCCGGATGGGCCTGGGCCCCCTTTCCCTGGCGGGTTGCAGAGTATGGGGGTGCCTACTGGGGTCAGCGGGGGAGCTGGCCCCAGGGAGGGGTTACTTGCCCCTCCCTTCCTTCCCTCCCCATCTCCAGCTGCCTCCCTCTTCCCGCTCCACCACAATCACCCACACATGCAGGGCCTTGGGTAGGGGTGTGTCACCAGGGTGCAGGGGAGGCATCCCACCCCCCGTCCCCTTCTGGCTGCCTCTGCCTCAATTTTATCCCACAACTTAGACATTCACATTACTCACACTCTCATTACACATACATATAGGATCTTGGGGGTGGGCACGCCACACAGAATCCAAATTACCATCAGGGTGTACACCTCACCCCTGGCGTCGTTGCCCACCTCCCAATTTTAAATACACGTAGACATTGAGGGCTAGCAGGAGGGGCTATGCGCTTACCTGCTGCTCTGGCAGGTAGCTCCATGCCCTCCTGGGTTTTAAATGCACCTTAGAACACACATGCATCAACACTACATATGAGCGGGTGGAGGGAGGTTTGGAGTCTTCACACACCCCCGTTCTCTGCGGCCTGCTGGAGTGGGGGGGCTGGGAGGAGGAGTTGGCCGTCCGACTGGGGTCTGGAATGTGGGGCCTCCCTGCTGCTGTGGAGTCGGGGCGGTCTGCTTCTCCCCACCGCAGGGAAAAGGGTAACACCACCTGGGTCTGGGTGCAGTTTCCCCCTCCAGGGGCAAGGGTACCCAGACCCGGTTCTTAGAGTACGCTTGGGGAGAGTGATTGTGTGTACAGCGTCTCTTTATGTCTGTCTCCACGTTGGTTGAGTGTGGAATAATTGCTTATGAGAGCATGAGGGTGGGAATGGATGTTTGTATCTGTGTGTGCCTGTATGTCTGTGTCTATATGTCAGGTTGGGTATCAGACGCCACCTCTCTGGGGACATCTCAGGCCCTTCAAGGTTTGGAGGCCTATCTCCCCCCCACCACTTCCCCTGCCGGTGGCGGACGCCCTCAGACATCGGTGCGTTGGTGGTTCTGTGTGTCCGGGGGTGGGCGCCCAGGTACACACCGGCTCACTCCTTGGCGGCTGCTTATCAGGGCCTGGAGCCTGGGGCTCGCTCGGGCCACTTCGGAGGCGGGGTGCCCTCGGCCTCTCGGCCCGGAGCTCGGTTACTCAGGCACAGCTGGCTGCCGGCAGAGCTCACGGGCACGTCACTGCAACCCCCCTGGCTTCTGCTCCGCGGCTGCTGAGTGACCCCTCATCTGGGACTCTCCTCAGCTCTTTCTGGGATAGTGACGCGGCTGCCCCTCTGTTGGTCTTCCTTGGTCTCTTGTGTTCTGGGGGCCTCTGGATGTCTGGAGTTTTGATCTCCTCCATACCTGCGTCATGCCCTGGAGGACGGGGCAGTGGCCCCCCCACACCCTCTAGCAGATCATTACATGAAGGAACCTTTAAAAAAAAAAAAAAAACCAAGCGCGTCCATGCTCACAGGTGTACACACAGGTGATCACACACAAACTACACCCTTTTTGGCTCTTACCTCAAAGCACACTGTGCGCTGTCGATCTTACGTGCTGCACAATAATGTTTAATATTTAGTATTTACTGTCATATTCCCATAGATCATTGTGATGATGTTTATTACTCTCGTTTTCTTCTGCTTGCTTTCTTCTTTCTTTCTCAACAGGTGATCCAGGTGATCGATATATGTATTTTTTGTCTGCTTATTCTGTTGGTTTTTGGTTTTTTGCTCTTTTTCCCCGTCCCTCTTCCCCGCTGTTTTTCTTTCCCTCTTTCTTTCTCCCCTTTCCTTCCCCCAGTCAAGTCTGTCCCGTATTCAGCAAGTGAAAATAAAATAAACAATAAAAGGTGATTCAAATGGACCATTACGGCAAGGCTGGGATGGTCCATTTGGTAAAGTAAATCCGTTGGGCATCTTTCTTCGCCTTTAGACAATAATTCTGATGGCAAAAGAACCAAACGGGACAGGTTAAAAGAAAAAAAAAAAAAAAAAAAAAAAAAGAAACCAGGATGACCAGACGTAAGACAGAGAACACGGGAGAGGCACAGTAACAAACCTCAAGACTAGAAATCACCAAAATACCAAAGAATAACTGAGCTAGAAGTACAAAAGACTAAACCATGAAAAACCACTAAATCACAGAATATTCATAATCAAACATAAACACTCGGACACCAGACCTAGAACCATGACACGGTGTCTACCCATCGTCCAATCACAGCTCCAGAAACCAGCAGGTTCCATTATCTTAGATCTTAAAACAGTTACAGCTGATGTTTTTCTGAGGTCACTGCAGAGTTTGAGTGTAACAGCTGCAAAGACAAGAGCTGCTTTTAAAATAAACTTCCAACATAGTGTTCAGGGGATTTATGGACACAGGAAATCACCATGTATGCAGGTTTGTCTCTGTGGGACAGTAATGAGCATAGAAACCACAGAGACTCTATTCTTTAAGATCAGCCAGCACATCCTCAGACTGAGCCATTCCCTCCAAAACTGACAAAATGAACAACGGTAGCAGCTTCTGCAGTCTGACAGCTCCTGTGTTTATGATCCAGCAAATCTACAGCAGCGCTGACCATAAATAATAAACCATAAAGCTAACCAAGTGGAAACTCATCAAAAGAAACAGTTAGCTATCTGCTATTCAGTGTTCAGTCACACACAAATCAAATCCTTAATTTCACAGTGCACCAAACTGTAGCTCCACCTCCTTGTATGATCTGTTAGTACAATGACCTAACAGCAGCCTTATTATTGGTCACATGATGTCATTACACATGCTCCAAAAGGCTCCAACAGCACAAAGGTCCAGTTCAGGTCAAGCTAGCAGACAGCTAGCAGCTACAGCCACCTGTGCTGCCCCTGACCTGTCAGTCAAATAGGCCACGCCCCTAATAATTTAAACAGGTAAAAAATCTTCGTACAGTTGGTACAAAGGACAAATTATATAGAGAGACCAAATAGTTTGTGCGTCAGGCTGCAAACGTGTTAATTTTATGGGGACTAAATCACTGCTGCCTCTGGTGGACATTAGAAGAACTGCAGGGTTTTTCAGCCCAGGTAAGATCTTCAGTTTCAGTTCTTTGGGAAGTGTCAGAGAGGAGGGCTGGGTCTCTTTCTGAAACACTGTGGGTGCATTTACAATAAGAAGCGAGGAACAAGCCAAAAAGCTGAGCTTACTGCCAGAAAAACACTTCATGAAGATTAAACTGAGGCAGCCAATCACAGCAAGGCTTGTCCTTCTAAAGACATGGGGAGTGGCATCATTATTACACCCAATCGTCCCATTCGTTTACACACCTCATGATAAATAACACACTTTATTGAATTAATGCCTCTATGACACAAACATCAGCCCTGAGTGCTGACTCACAGGCACCCAGAGACCCAGATCCTGAGAGCTGGTTTCAGTACGTCTGTGAGCTCCATCAGCCGCTCTCAGGTTCTGTATGTTTAATTATCCTCAGCAGTCATTAGGGTACAGTCCAGAGTCATGTGTTACAGCTTTACACCCTTCCTCTGCTGCAGCACTCTGTGTTTACTCACATTATCAGCCGTCTGGTTTCTATAAAATCTTTTGTTTTGGTTTGGAGGGCTGGGTCGTAGTCTGCAGCAGAAAGCTGCCCATTATCCTCTCCAAGCTCACTTCACATGAATACAGAGTAGGAGCTGATTAGCAGCAAACACTGAACGCCATTAGTCGCCGCTCATCCGCTTACAGCTGCAGATGAATTACAGGCTGCCAGAGCCTGAGTGATTTTACCCAGTGGGACATCTACAGGACACTGTGACAGGGACGAGGCTGATGAACCTCCTGTTTACTCTGCAGACCAGGCTGAGCCTCCGTCCAGCTCACAGAGCTGTGCTGCTGGATCGCGGCTTCATGAAGGCACCTGAGTGTAATTAATAACGTGTGGCAGTGGCAGCATGCAGCTTGACCTCAGTCTGAAATCATCTTTCACACATTTAGAAACTTTGTTAGACGAATAAACATTAACCTGAACCTGAATCTCATTGGATGCCTCACACAAAAAGAGTAGAGCAGGTGGGTGGAGCGTCTCTGTGACATCATACAGATACAAACATATGAAATACTGTGATAAACTCACTACGATAACCCTGACGAGCGTGTAAATAAAAAACTCCACCTTGGTTAAATAGTGTCACTTGTGACACTATTGATGATGATGAAAGATAAGCTTATTCTTACCAAGTGTTTAGAGACTGTTTAAATAGATATGGCACCATCAAAGCAAATTGGTTCTCTGAGATTATTACAAAGAATTCTGATAGTCCCAAAGTTCTGTTTAATTATGTCCTGCGTCCCACGAGTACAGCCATACGTGAGCCTGCCTCACACACTTGTGAAGGTTTGTTACTGAAGAAACTGAGAGTTATCAGAGCTCATATTCTGCTCCCATCTCCAGACCCTTCTGATCCACCAATATGCTGTTCTTTCCTCCTTGAACTTTACCTTATTTTACTGATATAGTCATGCATGTGAAACCTGATCCTTCCGCCCTGGACGTGGTCCCCATGACATTTCTCAGAGATGTGCTGCAGACAGCTGGCCCTAACATCCTCACTATTGTAAATATTAGTGCCTCAGGTGGAATTCCTCTTCATATTTTTAAACTACCTCTTTTTCAGCCACAATAAACCCCAAACTGGTTTGTATCTGTCAGCTCTTAATAATTTTAGACTTATGTTGAAGCTGCTGTTTTTGTCTAAGATGTTCTCATTCTTAAATATCAGTTTGGTTTCAGAGCATTTCACAGCGCTGAGTCTGCTGTGTTGAAGCTGATCGATGACGTGTTTTTATCTGCTAATGTAATGTTTTCTTTTAGATCTCAGTGCAGCATTTGACACTGTTAATCACACAGTCCTGGTGAACCGCTTGAAGAGATGCATCAGCATTCGGGGTTCTGCTTTGAAATAGTTTGACTCTTACTTAGAGAACAGAACATTTTCTGTTGTGCTGGGTAATCAATGCTCTTCTTGCCTGTGGCATACCCTGGGCTCCATCCATCCATCTTATCCGGGGCCGGGTCAGAGTCAGAGTCAGAGTCAGAATCAGAAATACTTTATCAATCCTGAAGGGAATTATGGGGCAGCAGCCTAAGCAGAGAAGCCCAGACCTCCGTTTCCCCAGCCACCTCCTCCAGCTTGTCCGGGGGAACACCAAGGCATTCCCAGGCCAGGTGAGAGATATAATCTCTCCAGTGTGTCCTGGGTCTGCCCCGGGGCCTCCTCCCAGTGGGACATGCCTGGAACACCTCACCCAGGAGGCGCCCAGGGGGCATCCTTGTCAGATGCCCGAACCACCTCAACTGGCTCCTTTCAATGTGGAGGACCAGCGGCTCTACTCTGAGCCCCTCCCGGATGGCCGAACTTCTCACCCTATCTCTAAAATTTTGATGTGATAAATTTTGATGTGATGAATGTTTTTTAGAAAAAAATTAAGAGCAAAAATATCAGCAGCAATAAGAATTTAAAAAGTAATAATTAAAGGAAGTCCAGGAATTAAACTGTAATACAGTGTCAGTGTGTTTTGTTTTGTTTATTGCACTGGGTCAGCCTCGTCCACCCCTCCCCTCCTCCTGCTACTCCTCCCCCACACCCCGAGTGCTGAGCTGTACAGTTTAAAGGCTCTGGGAACAATGGAGTTTTTAGTCCTGCTGGTTCTGCTACTGGGAAGGAGCTTGGCTGACATTATCCATCATGTTCAGGTGTCCCCCTGTCACAGATTGCCAAACCTTCTTCACAGAACCTTCATTCGGACGCTGGACCTCTCAACAGGTTTCACAGCAATGGCTTTGCTCCACGCACCTGCCTGCCTCCCTGCTCTTCTTCACAATAATAACAACCCCCCCCCCCCAAAAAAAGCAGAGGTAAGAGGGTATTTGTGTAGGTACAAATCACCTGACTTGGTACAGCCATGATGTGGTGTTTTGGTTGCGATGACAGCTCAGGAGCCTACTTGGATGAACTTCTTTTGGATCGAGAACAGGACCTTGTGTCGCTCCAGAATCTCTCTGGGAAACTGGTCGTTGACCTGAAGTCCATTCCTCTGCAGCTCTTCACCGGCTCTTTCTGTTTAAAGTATTTGAGTTTGGCCACAATTGCTCTGTGTCCGCGTGCACCATCTCGTTGACCTCCCAGATGATAAACACGATTAAAGGTAATGTTTTTAGCTACATCCTCTGAGAGTTTTAGGTGGGTTTGGATGTTTGGACCATTGTTTCCGGGTCTTCTTCTGGCTACTCTGGTATTCCTGAAAACACCAAGGTGGCCCTCATGTTGCTGGCCTGCAGCTCGATGACAGTTTTTTACATTTTTTTTCCAAGAGTCGGGTCATTCTTTTGGTCAGGGATCTCACCGACTTTGTGAGGGTGGCCTTTTCAGATCACCTCTCTGATAACAACTCCACAAAGATATGGGAGGGCCTGAAACACATCACCAATTACAAAGGCAATGGGACAAATACAGATAACATGGACATCTTATTATCAGAGGAACTTAACCATTTCTTTGCCCACTTGGAGAAAACTGCAGTCACCCCCACCATGCACACCGCCCTGCCCACAGCCTCCTCTGAGCACAGCCCCCACACATTTAGCCTCCACGAACTCCAGGTTTGCAGTGTGTTCAGAGCAGTAAATCAGAGATTGCTGGCCCTGACAGAATACCTGGTAGAGTGCTCAAAACCTGTGCTGACCAGCTGGCTCCTGTGTTCAAGAGACTATACAACCTCTCCCTGTCACATGCCACTGTCCCTCACTGCCTGAAATCTGCAACAATAGTCCCAGTCCTCAAGTCCACCACCATCAGTGGCCTCAGCGACTACAGACCCATCGCACTGACTCCAGTTTGTAAAGTGCTTCGAGAAGCTGGTCCTAAAGCACATAAAGGACTGCCTCCCACCCAGCTTCGACCCCCACCAGTTTGCCTATAAGGCAAACAGGTCCACAGAGGATGCAATTTCCACCGCCCTCCACTCCGCTCTGCATCACCTGGAGAATCCTGGGACATCAGTAAGGATGCTCTTCATTGATTTCAGCTCGGCCTTCAATACCATCACTCCAGACATCCTTATAGCCAAGCTGGTAAACTTGGACTTCCCCCCCTCCACATGTGCATGGATCAGAAACTTCCTCACAGACCGTTCACAATCAGTCAGGCAACCAGAGATCATCCACCCTGTCACTCGGCACCTGCTCGTCACAGGGATGTGTGCTGAGTCCACTCCTATACACCATCTACACCAGTGACTGCACCCCCACGCACCCCTGCAACATCATCATCAAATTTGCAGACGACACCACTCTGATGGAGCTCATCACCAACGATGATGACACCGCCTACAGAGATGAGGTCCCGCGACTGTCAGAATGGTGTAGCTACAATAACCTCACCCTAAACACCAAGAAAACAAAAGAAGTTCAATTCAATTCAATTCAACCTTATTTATATTGTGCCAAATCACAACAGTCACCTCAAGGCGCTTTATATTGTAAGGTAGACCCTACAATAATACAAAACCCAACAATCATATGACCCCCTATGAGCAAGCACTTTGGCGACAGTGGGAAGGAAAAACTCCCTTTTAACAGGAAGAAACCTCCGGCAGAACCAGGCTCAGGGAGGGGCGGGGCCATCTGCTGTGACCGGTTGGGGTGATGGACTTTGCAAAACAAGAACTGATCCCCCTCCCCTCTCCATAAAAGGTGACTATGTGGAGAGGGTGTCCTCCTTTAAGTTTCTCGGCACCCACATATCTGAGGACCTATCTTGGTCCACAAACACATCAGCCCTGGCGAAAAAAGCCCAGCAGCGCCTCCATTTCCTGAGAGTTCTCAGATGGACCATCTGCAGACTGACCTTCTAGTGTCCTTCTACTGTGCCACTATCGAGAGTGTGCTGGTGCACGCCATCCCTGTGTGGTACGCTGGTTGGACAACAGCTGACAAGAATAGACTACAGAGGGTCATCAGAACTGCAGAGAAGGTGATCGGCTGTCCACTCTCCACACTGGACTCCATTGCCAACTCGAGATGTCTCTCCAGAGCCAGGGGGATTATTAAAGACCACCTCCACCCTAACCACCACCTCTTCAACATCCTGCCCTCTGAAAAAAGGTTCAGATCCATCAGGTGTAAAACCAACAGACTAAAGAACAGCTTTTTCCCGTGGGCTGTCAGAACTCTTAATGCAAACTAAGAGTGTGAACAGACTTCTCCAACACATCCACTCTGACACTGCTATTGATCAACTATGTTGCTGCCATCCCATGTGCAAGTCTGTCAGTCTTTCTATGTTCAGTGCAATATTTTGGTCTCAGTGGAACTACTATCCCCACCCTAAATGACCATAGCCCCTCCACCCTTATTTATTTATTTATTTATTATATTTTATATCTGCCCCTGTATACAGCCCCACAATGTTTCTGTTTCAATGTTTCTACGCATACACCATTTATATAGTTCACTCACATATATGTATACATTATGTCATTTCGAGGGTGGTGTTCCTTTGCTGCTGGAGGGAGTCGGCACCTTATTACCTGGTTTCCACATAACAACGAAAAACTGGTCAGTATAATGCTGCGAACTGTCCAGATCTTCTTTGTCGTCCCTCCAGTGATGAAGTTGGTTGGAGTTTAATTCCTACTGTTGTAACCTTAAAAGCTGTCCAGGAACATACTTGCAGAGTGTTTTGGTAGATCTCGAGTTTATAATAGCAGCAACACTAACGAGACTGGGACAGCTCTGTCTTAACGTGTTGACCCAGTTTATTGCCAAGCTGCAACAACAAACACACACGGCGCAACCACCAGAGGGTGCTGCATGAACCATTGAATTAGTCCTTACCATAACATCCCCCCTTCTGAGTACATTATAAACTATAATGTTTTCTGTATGAATTCACTTTTATGTCAATAGTGAAATCACTACAGTTTAACTTGTAGCTGGATACTCCAAGGCTGTTATGTTAACTCAAATCTGTAACAAACATTTATTGCCTTTATTTATAACTATTATTTTATTTAACTGTGTGAACTTATTCTAACTATGAAGGTGGGGTAGACAACCCAGTCCTTCAACTGAATGAGGGGATTATTATGCCCCGGGCTGATCACTCAGGTGCTCAAGAGTACCTTCTACCTAAATCAAGGTCCTTAAGGTACCTCGTTGGGTTTCTGTCTCTTGTAGGATATCTTCTTACAGTAGTCTGGTTACTTGGCAGTATGGACTTTAAGTGGACAATCACTGCTGATGATGATGTGGTAGAGGACAGCTTAGCTATCTCTATGTCTCTTGAGAAATAGTCCACTGCAACCAGAAACTGGCTGTTACTCCACTCAAAAAGATCAGCACCAACTAACTCCCACGGCCATGTAGGAAACTCGGTTGGCATGAGTGTTTCTCTGGGTTGCTGTCTCACCTTTGCACATGTCTCACATTCTGCTACCAGCTGTTGTAGTTGAGAGCTCAGTTCTGGCCACCATACCGACTACTTGGCTCGTTCCCTGGACTTTACAATGCCCTGGTGACCTGTGTGCAGTCGTGTCAAAACATCTTTTTGTAATGTCTTTGGAATAACTATGCGCATACCTTTTAGGAGAAGTTCATTTTCAGGAGTCAGGTCCCCTGCATGCTGGTGGTATGGGAAACATGAACCTGGTATTTTGAGTTTGTCCGGCCAGCCATTTTTGCAGTAGAGTTTGATTTGTTTTAGTGTTTTGTCGTTGTCTTGCTGCTCTCTTATTTGTTGTAGTCTCTCCTCTGTTGCAGGAAGGCCTGAAATCAGCTGATGTGCATACAAGATTATTTCGTCTCTTAATTTCTCGTCACAAACCATCCTTGCTGGTGCTCTGGACAGCACGTCTGCAGTTGCTATGTGTTTGCCTGGGACATGTGAGATGGTGAAAGAGTACCGCATTAATCTCATTCTCAGTCTTTGTACTCGTGGTGGCAGTTCATCTAAGTTCTTGGAGCCTAAAAGTGGTACTAAAGGCTTGTGATCTGTCTCAACATGAAACTCAATGCTGATAAGAAAATCAGCGAATCGCTCGGATGCCCAGGTTATGGCTAACGCTTCCTTCTCTATTTGAGCATACCTTTGTTCTGTAGGGGTTAATGCTCTTGAAGCGAAGGCCCTGACTCCAAGAATGCAGTGGTCCGAGTTCTGGGGAGGCCAATCCATGACTGGTAGTGTTTCATTGTACGTTTTTCTATCCAGGGCGCTCCAGGAAAGTGCGGCAGGAAGGCTGACAGAGGCCGCAGGACCGAGAAAAAATTTGAGTTATTGAGAAGACGCTGCAATTTTGCGAACTCCCTGGAAAACTGCTCGGTTTGTGGCATCTTGCGAAGATTGTGAAGATTGTGAAAGTAAACAAGTGGTGCGATCCTGACTGCATGCACGCATGCTAGCAACTGCCACAACTAGCTAAACGTAAGCTAAAGTGGCAGTTTTTGTTTTTGACGCTGTCACCGGTACGAGATTTCGGAATGGCACCACTTACCTCAACATCCAGTTGTGAAAGCTGCATCACCCTGAGCCAAAAAGTGATCGAGCTGGAACAAAGGATATCCACGCTATATCAAATCCAGGGAGCTGAACGCGAACTTGACACGATCCTCCTTGGCAAAGCTCAAACCACCGCTACTAGCGCTGAGCTAGCCGACACAGTGCACCACCCAGCTGTTGTGTCCCAAGATCCCGCCAACAGTCAACCCAGGCTCTCAACTTGTGTCGCTGGTGTTTCTGCCACAGACGAGAACTGCTGGTTTCAACTAGGGGCCAGACCCAAGGCTCTGGTCAGCTCCACTCCACTCCAACCAGCGCCATGGACCGTGGTTGAGACGCGAGGTGGCTGCAGAGGGGCCAGGAGGATCCGTCTCTCGCACCCTCACCCCTCCGGTGCGGTAGTGCTGGAGAATAAATTCAGTGTCCTGGATCCTGTGGACTTTCCTCCTCTGGCCGCTAGCCCTCGCCATCCCCCTGTGCCGCTGAGGTCTGCGCCATCTCCACCACTACGTCCCCGGAGCCGCGGTGGGCAGCCTGACGCTGTGGTGCAAACTCGCCGTGGAGAACTGTGCTTTACCCCAGCTCCTCGAAGAAGAGGACCCACGGCGCGGCTACCTGGGAGTCACTCACGCGGTCCGGCTGGTGCATCTCCATTTGAACACCCCCGGTGCCGCGGCGCGGGCGTCTCAGATGGTCAGCAGTCCCCGGTGGCACCTCCTCTCTCCACGCTGGTCCTCGGGGATTCCATCGTCAGGAACGTGCGGATGAGGGGGGTGCTCACGCTGTCGTTCCCAGGAGCCACCGTCGTCGACATAGTGGACAGAATTCCCAACATCCTGGCGTCCCACCCACAGGCCAACCGGCTCATCATCCACATCGGCACCAATGACATCCCTAAACAGCAATCTGAGCTGCTGAAGCTGGACTTCCTCCAACTCTTCAGCCTCCTTGGTCAGTTGCAGGTGAGTGCTTTTATCTCCGGGCCCACCCCCACCTGCGGCAGAGGGATAGGCCGTTTCAGCCGGCTGCTCAGCCTTAACACCTGGCTTTCCTCCGCCTGTGTCTCCCACGGTGTGGGTTTTATTAACAATTTTGATGCCTTCTGGGAGAGGAGGCATCTTTTTGGGGCCGACGGGCTCCACCTCAATGCCTGGGGATGCCGTTTGCTGTCCGCCAATTTGGTATTTGGCGTACAGCACTCCCGCACACGGCCCTGTCATTACCCCAAACCGACATTACCTCTTGATCTGTCCGCCACTGACTGATGTCCCCCTGGTCCCAGCTCCTATATTTGTTCCACTTTTAACAGTAATACGCAAAACTCTGGACTCGGACCTCTCTCTCCCACAGTCAACACAATACCCATCATAATCAGAAACAGAGAGCAATAGAATTATCATAAATCCAGTAACTCCAAAAACATTAATAACCTCCGGCCTCTTCAAAAATGTCAGCATTCATTGAACGCTACAGTCAAAAATTCACCAGTCTCGATCAGTATGGCACTTTTAAATGTCCGCTCTCTGTTGAACAAGTCTTTTATTATTAATGATTTAATTTTAGATAATAAACTTGACTGTTTATTTTTAACTGAAACATGGCTGGGTTCGGATGCACCAGTTGTTCTCACTGAGGCCTCCCCACCAAATTTTAATTTCTCCTTTTCTATTAGAAGTGGTAAGAGAGGTGGTGGGACTGCATCTTTAACCAACAACACACTCACCACCAAACAAATTTTATTTGATCATTTTACCACTTTCGAATTCCATACTATTGTTTTTAGCAGCCCTCCAGTTTTATCTGTCACAATTTATAGACCACCTAAAGACAGTGCTCATCATCCATGGGCTGTCCACCAGTGTGTCCTCTGTTGTTGACTTGGCTGTCTCTGACCACTGTTTTTTAACATCACCGGTTTTATTCAGCGGGAGACCTCGGTGCGAACTGTGAGGAGGCCCTATCTAACTTCTGAGGTGGCTGCAAATTTTACCAGGGTTTTAGACGAATGCCCCTCTGTGATTTTACCTGCACCCTGTGATTTTATTTTTAATCATTTTAACAGCAAACTGAAGAAAAGCCTTGACTCCGTTGCTCCACTCACCACCAAAAAGATTAACGTAAAACGTGTATCACCCTGGAGAAATGAAGAAGTCAAAACACTCACAGGAAATTGCAGGGCAGCAGAAAGGAGATGGAGGAAAAATAAAAATGAAATCAACTATCAAATACTTTGCGAGCAACTTAAAATTTACAATAATACACTAAGGAATTCAAGAAATTCATACTTCGCCAAAATAATCAGTAATAACAAAAATAATCCCAAGGTCCTCTTCTCCACCATAGATCATTTATTTAACCCTGATTTTAACAGCTTCCAAAGAACCCCCACAGACTCACTCTGTGAGCAGTTTGCAGACCACTTCAGGGGAAAAAGCAACACCATCAGATGTGATATTTTATCTTCTGGTGATATGATTTTAAACACATCTGAGGGCTCGATTGTACCTGAGGAGACACTGGACAGCTTTGTCCTGGTTAATGCTGAGAACCTTAGAAAAGTTTTCTCCACAGTGAGACCCACCACATGTCTTTTAGATCCAATCCCCTCTTTTCAATTTTTTTATTTAAAAGGGACAGTGCAGTTTAACATAGTTCAAGTGCAAGACATGAGACTGATGTACCGCACATAGGTTTATAGCTACTGCTAATTTTCAACAATTGTCCCTTGTTGGGCTTACAGTCTAAATAAATACATATTACAATAAAACATACATTTTCATAAAATCAAATTACATCATAAATACAATTACAATTGATAGACAATAATTTAAAATAAAATTAAAATCATCAGATAAAATGACTACAACTTTGGTTTCCCTTTAACCACACTTTAACCTTCAATGTAAACGATGTAATGTCTGTAATCAGTTTGATATCAGTTGGAAGTGTGTTCCACAGATGGCAGGCCTTTATAGAAAAAGCTGACTGACCGAATGTAGATCTGCGATATAATATCTTTACTTTTTAGAATAGAATAGAATAGAATTCAACTTTATTGTCATTGCACATGTCACAGGTACAGGGCAACGAAATGCAGTTTGCATCCATCCAGGAGTGCTTTAGCCATGATATAGATATATTACAATATATATTAGCAATAATATAGATATGTAAGTATATTACAGAAATGGGTCTATTATGGTATGTTATAATGTACACGGTATGAAGTATGTTATGAATATGCTATAACTATAAGTATGTACAGGCTATGAACAGGATATAAATATGAAATAAAAAAACTATACAGAAATATGAGATATACAGCTATACAGAAATGTGAACTATGCAAGTTATAAACAGTTGTAGGATTAAAAATTATTGTATGTACAGAATGATTATTTACACAGAACTATACAGTAGTGCAGTTAAGATAAGTGAGATATGTGGATAATTTCTACAGAGGCTATATAAAGTGCTAGTGGTTGTGAGTGGTGGTTCAGTCCATGTTATTATTGTATGTTTGAGGGTACAGTTGTCCATTGTGTGTGTGTGTGTGTAGGTGGTTGTGGGTGTGTGTATGTTCAGTCCATGAGTTTAACATGGGTCAGATGTCAGGAGGCAGAGTTCAGGAGTCTGACAGCTGTGAGGAAGAAGCTGTTTCGGTACCTGGTGGTCTTAGTCCGGAGGCTCCTGTAGCGCCTCCCAGAGGGCAGGAGGGTGAAGAGTCCATGTGATGGGTGACTGGGGTCTTTGATGATTTTCCCAGCCCTTTTCAGACACCGCTTCCTGTAGATGTCCTTTATGGCAGGAAGTGGTGCTCCGGCGATGCGCTGGGCAGTTTTCACGACCCTCTGCAACGCCTTCCGGTCCGAGGCAGAGCAGTTCCCGTACCAGACTGTTATACAGTTGGTCAGGATGCTCTCGATGGTGCAGCGGTAGAAGTTCACCAGGATGTCTGAGGACAGGTGGTTCTTCCTCAGAGTCCTCAAGAAGAAGAGGCGCTGGTGAGCCTTCTTGGCCAGCTTGGAGCAGTTGGTCGTCCAGATGAGATCCTCGGAGATGTGGACACCCAGGAACTTGAAGCTGCTCACACGCTCCACAGCCGTCCCTTTAATGTAGATGGGTGGATGTGGGTCAGCATTCCTCCTGTAGTCCACGATGAGCTCCTTGGTCTTCTCAGTGTTAAGCAGCAGGTTGTTTCTGTTGCACCACTCAGCCAGACGATCCACCTCCTCCCTGTAGGCGGCCTCATCGTTGTCACTGATGAGGCCAATCACCGTGGTGTCATCTGCAAACTTAATGATGGTGTTGGAACCATCAGCAGGTCTGCAGTCATGGGTGAAGAGGGAGTAGAGGAAATGGCTCATCACACAGCCTTGTGGTACACCGGTGTTCATTGTGATTTTTGATGAGCAGTGGTTATCCAGCCGGACATGTTGGGGGCGGTTGGTCAGGAAGTCCAGTAACCATTTGCAGATGAGGGAACTGATGCCCAAGTCTGTCAGTTTCCTGATGAGTTGTGAGGGGTGGATTGTATTGAATGCTGAACTGAAGTCTATAAACAGCATTCTGGCGTAGGTGTTGTTGTTGTCCAGGTGTGAGAGGACAGAGTGCAGTGCGATGGAGACTGCATCCTCTGTGCTCCTGTTCTGGCGGTATGCGAATTGGTGGGGGTCCAGGGTGGGGGGGAGACAGGATTTGAAGTGTGCTAGGACCAGCTGCTCTAAGCACTTAGTGATGATGGGGGTGAGTGCTACTGGGTGGTAGTCATTGAGGCTAGATGGGTTGGAGTTTTTGGGTATTGGGACGATGGAGGTGGATTTGAAGCAGGCCGGTACCACAGCATGGGCCAAGGACAGGTTGAATATGTCTGTCAGGACTCCTGCAAGCTCCCCAGAACACGCTCTGAGAACATGCCCGGGGATGCCATCAGGACCTGCAGCCTTGTGGACATTGATCCTGCTCAGCACCGCTCCTACATCGGTGGGGGAGAGAGTCAGCGGTTGGTGGTCTGGCGTCGTGTCTGTTTTGGTTGTGGTTGTGGGGTTCCTTCGCTCAAAATGAGCATAAAAGTTGTTGAGCTCGTTGAGGAAGGAGACATCAGAGGATGCGGGGGAGGGTTTGGTGGTCCTGTAGTCTGTAATGGTCTGGAGTCCTTGCCACATGCGTCGGGGGTTGGAGTTGGAGAAGTGTTCTTCTACCTTCTTTTTGTAATGGTGTTTGGCTTTTTTGATGCCCTTCTTTAGATTAGCCCTGGCTGTACTGTAGGCGTGTGCATCTCCTGACCTAAAGGCGGTGTTGTGGGCCTTCAGGAAGAGACGAACATCCCGGTTCATCCAAGGCTTCTGGTTGGGGTACATGGTGATCCGTTTCTGGGTGGTGACACTGTCTGTGGTTTCGGAGATGTAATCCAGTACAGATGAGGCGTACTGGTCCAGGTCTGTGTGGGTGAACATATTCCAGTTTGTGTTTTTAAATCAGTCCTGGAGCACTGCGTCTGTCCCCTCTGGCCACACTTTAATTGTCCTCACAGCAGGTTTCACACGTTGGATGAGTGGTGAATACCTAGGTGTGAGGAACAGGGAGAGATGGTCCGATTGTCCAATGTGGGGGAGGGGTGTTGCTTTGTAGGCTCCAGCCAAGTTGGAATAAACATGGTCTAAAGTCCTGTCTCCTCTGGTGTGGCAGGAGACATGTTGGTGGAATCTGGGGAGGACTGTCTTTAAGTTGGTGTGGTTGAAGTCGCCAGCAACAATAAAAGCAGCCTCGGGGTGTTTATTCTGGTGTTTGTTAATGGCTGCAGAAAGTTCTTTCATGGCCAACCTAGCATTAGTGTCAGGGGGGATATACACTGCAGTGAGTATGATAGAAGTGAGTTCTCTGGGGAGATAATAAGGTCTGCATTTGACCATTAAAAACTCCGCATTAGGTGAGCAGTGACTCTCAGTAGTAGTGGAGTTCATGCACCAAGCATTGTTAATATAAATGCACAAACCTCCACCTCTGGTCTTGCCGGAGTCATCTGCTAGCCTGTCGGCTCGGTGTGTGTGGCGTCCTGCTAACTCGATAGCATTGTCCGGGCAGCTGTTGTTCAACCATGTTTTGGTGAAAAACATGGCATTTGAGTCCATAATCCGTCTGTTGTTAGTGATGGAGAGTCGTATCTCATCCATTTTGTTTGCCAGAGAACGGACATTGGCGAGGAAAGTACTGGGTAAAGGCAGCCGGTGTGGTGTTAGCTTTAGCTTAGCCCGTAGCCCTCCGCGCCTACCTCACCTTTGTTTATGTTCTCGGCGCCGTCTGCGTGCACTTCCGCCCGGCCGGGGAGAGTGGGCAGCCTCCGGTGTTCTGGAGATCTCTGGGATGAGTCGGAGATCGGCGATAAAACTGTTGGAGTTATGAGTCCAGATGTCCAGAATCTCTTGTCTGCTGTAGGTCAGCAGCGCACAGCAATTCTGGATGAATAATCCGGTTAAAAGTAGATAAAAAACCCCGCTAAATAGCAGATTCTGGAGAGACACTGAGCCTCGCGTCGTTCACGCGCCGCCATCTTGGTCTTAGAAGTCTTAAAACACTTTATGGATTTTTTGAAGCTGAGCTTTTATACATGATGAATTGCTCTCTTCAGTTGGGTGTCTTCCCTGCTGCCTTTAAAACGGCGGTGGTGAGGCCCCTTCTGAAGAAGAGCAATTTGGATTGTAATGATTTTAATAACTACAGACCTGTATCCAACTTACCATTTTTAAGTAAAATTTTCGAAAAACTTGTTTTTACTCAGATTAATGATTTTTTGAATGATAAACAGATCCTAGAGATATTTCAGTCTGGATTTAGGGTGAACCACAGCACAGAGACCGCTCTCCTAAAGGTTTTAAATGATCTTAGATGTAACTGGGATTCCCAAAAGCTCTCAGTTCTGGTGCTACTGGATCTAAGCGCAGCCTTTGATACAGTAGACCACGCTATACTTTTAAACAGACTGAAAGACATGGTGGGCTTCTCTGGTGCTGTACACAACTGGTTCACTTCCTATCTCTCAGACAGAACTTTTATGGTGAGGATACATGCTCCTCTAAGATCCATAAAATGACATGTGGTGTGCCCCAAGGGTCGGTTTTAGGCCCTGTACTTTTTAATTTGTATATGCTCCCTCTTGGCAGTGTCATCAGGAGGCATGGAGTGAACTTCCACAGTTACGCTGATGACACTCAGCTGTACATCTCCGTGTCTCCTGATGACACCAGACCAATGGATGCCCTTTTTAACTGTATTTTAGATATAAAATCTTGGATGGCAGAAAACTTTTTACAGCTTAACCAGGACAAAACTGAAGTTTTAATCATCGGTCCTGAGGCTCAGAGAGAGAAACTCTTGTCTAAATTACAGGCATTTTCACTATGTCCTTCACTACAAGTGAAAAACCAGGGTGTTATTTTTGACTCTGAGCTTGGTTTTATCCCACATATTAAACATGTAACCAAAATTGGATTTTATCATCTAAAAAACATAGCCAGAGTCCGCCCTATTCTCTCTCGGGCCAACACGGAGATGTTGATGCATGCTTTCATTACCAGTCGCATTGATTACTGTAGTGCCCTGCTCTCTGGTCTCACCAAAAAGAATATTTCACCCTTACAACTTTTACAAAACTCTGCAGCTCGTGTGCTGACGAAGACCAGAGGTTGGGCCCACATTACACCGGTTTTAGAATCACTGCATTGGCTCCCCGTGTGTTTCAGGATCGATTTTAAAGTTCTTTTATTGGTTTTTAAATGTCTTAATGGTCTTGGGGCTTCTTATCTTTCAGATCTGCTTTTAGCGTATGAACCGTCGCGGACCTTGAGGTCCTCTGGTACTGGCCTTTTGATTGTCCCTAAAGTCAGGACACATACTCACGGAGAGGCAGCTTTTCAGTGGTTCGGTCCTCGACTGTGGAACAGCCTGCCGGGGGAGCTCAGGGCCACAGAGAATGTACATGTTTTTAAGAACAGGCTCAAGACCCACCTTTTTAATTTAGCTTTCACCTAACGTTTATTTATTTTATGCTTATTTATTCTATCCTGTTGTTCTATTTATATTATTAATTTAGGTTTTACCTAATATTTATTGATTTTATTCTTATTCATTTTTTATCTTCTTACCCTATTTATATTTATATTTATATTGTATCCCATTCTTATTTATTTTATCTCTTTATCCTGTATATATTCTTATTAGGTCATATCTCCAGTGTTTCCTCGGAGGGGGCTCTCTGCACCGGGGCTGTGATCGACCGTGGCTGCTGGGGCTCTGTGGGTCCTCTCAGCCTGGCTGGGGGGCTTCTTTGCCTCCCTCCTGCTGTGTGCCCAGCCTGGAGGCTGCAGTCTGTGACCTGCTCCCGGTGCAGACGGCTCCCTGTGATAGTGTTTCCTCACTTGGCTAATGCGTACCCAGCCCAATTTTACTCTTTAAGTGTGCGTGTGTGTGTGGGGGGGGAATGTGTGTATTCATGATCGTTTATGTTAATGAGAGTGTGGAGAGTGAGTGGGAGGGTGGGGTGGGGTGGGGTGGGGTGCTTTTAACCATGTAAAGCACTTTGTGCTACATTTTTTGTATGAAAAGTGCTTTATAAACAAAGATTGATTGATTGATTGATTGATTGATTGATCTTCTTGTTTCTGAAGTAGCACCACTCCCAGTCCATAGGAGGATGCATCAGCAAATACTGTTGTTTGTGCTTTGGGACTGTAGAGTGCCAAGTTTGGTGGTTTACTCAGTTCTGACTTAATGCTGTCAAACGCTGTTTGTCGAGCCTCACTCCAACACCACATGTTTTTGGTACTGAGTAGTTCTCTCAATGGCTGTGTTTTCTCTGCCAGGTGGGGAAGGTACTTGCCTAGATGATTAATCATTCCTAGGAATTGTCTCACTCCACCCACATCGGTGGGCGCCTCCATGTTGCCGACCGCTTTCACTTTTCTGAGTCTGCTTTGACTCCTGTACTGTCAATGATCTGTCCGAGGAACTTGATTGAGGTTTTTGCAAACTCACATTTCTCACTTTTCAATGTCACCCCTGCTTTTGTGAGCTGCTGTGAGGATTGCAACTAGTCTCTTGTCGTGCTGGGCCTTTGTGTCAGTGTAAACCAAAATGTCGTCCATTTAGCAGACAACTCCATCCAGCCCTTCCAAAAGCTGAGACATTCGTTTTTGAAAATGCTCAGGGGCTGAGGATATGCCGAAACAGAGTCTATTGAAACAATACCTTCCAAATGGCGTGATGAAGGTTGTGAGAAGAGGTATTTACCAAAATCCTGAGTTAGCATCAAGTTTTGAGAACAACTTTGCGCCCTCTAGCTGTCCTAGGGTGTGCTCTACTGATGGCAACGTGTGTCTTTCTCTTTTCACAGAATTATTCAATTTGGTCAAGTCAGTGATCACTTCCTGTTCCTGCTCAAACACAGTGGTGTTTCTGAGTAGCTTTTCTGCTTAGCAATTTAATTTAAATCTTTTGACACATCCCTTTTTCATAGTATAATCTTCACGTGCTTCAGCTGAATCACCCTTTCTGTGTGCTCACTACCTAATTTATAGCCAAAGTATTCACTCACTGTCTCTTTACTGTTTCGCTAGCTTAGCTTAGCTCGTAGCCGACTCGTTAGCACCATGGCTACTTCACCTGTCCCTCCTGCACTTTCCTGCTCATTGTGTCAGATGTTTAGCTACTCCTCGGCCTCCTTTAGCAGTAATGATACCTGTAACAAATGTAGCATATTTGCAGCTCTGGAGGCCAGGATTACTGAATTGGAGACTCGGCTTCGCACCCTTCATTCACCCGTAGCTAGCCAGGCCCCTGTAGCTGGTGCAGCCGAAGATAGCGTAGGCCCCGCTAGCTGTTCCCCGGCAGACCCCAAGCAGCTGGGGAAAGAGGGCAGCTGGGTGACGGTGAGGAGGAAGTATAGTCTTAAACTGAAGCCCCAGGTACACCACCAACCTGTTCATGTGTCTAACTGTTTTCCCCACTCGGCGACACACCCGCCGGGGGTCAAACTCTGGCAATTGGCGATTCTGTTCTCAGACATGTGAAGCTAGAGACACCGTCAACCATAGTCAATTGTCTTCCAGGGGCCAGAGTAGGCGACATTGAAGGAAATTTAAAACTGCTGACTAAGGGTAAACGTAAATACAGTAAGATCATAATTCACGTCGGCAGTAATGACACCCGGTTACACCAATCGGAGGTCACTAAAATCAATATTGAATCGGTGTGTAACTTTGCCAAAACAATGTGGGACTCCTCCCCAATCAGACCAGGAGTGACATGTTTAGCCACATGTTCTCCTTAAATTGCTGGCTGTCTGAGTGGTGTCCCAGAAACGATGTGGGCTTCATAGATAATTGGCAAACCTTCTGGAGGAAACCTGGTCTTGTTAGGAGAGACGGCATCCATCCCACTTTGGATGGAGCAGCTCTCATTTCTAGAAATATGGACCAATTTATTAAACCCCCCAAAATATGACTATCCAGAGTTGGGACCAGGAAGCAGAGTTGCAGTCTTAAACGCCTCTCTGCAGCTTCTCTCCTCTTGCTACCCCCCCAAAAACCCATCTCCACTGAGACTGTTTCAACAAAAGGGTCAGGGTGTTTCCAAATCAAAAACCCTGGATGAATAGCGAAGTGCAATCCCTCCTAAAAAGCCGCAACACTGCCTTCAAGTCAGGGGACAGGGCTGCGTATAGGGCGGCCAGGGCAGACCTGAGTAGAGGCATCAGGAAAGCTAAGGCTGCCTATAGGAGGAGGATTGAAGATCACTTTGCTGACAACGACCCCAGAAAAATGTGGCAGGGGATCAATCACATTACCAACTACAGAAGCAATAACCAGGCGACATCTAGGATTGATGCCTCGCTGGCTGAGGATCTAAATTGTTTCTTCGCCTGCTTTGAGACGACCAGGCCCTCAGCTGTCAAACCACTTCCATCCGCCCCCAGCACCGGCACACTAACACTTAGGGAGCATCAAGTGAGGTGTGTTCTAAGGTCAGTGAATCCCAGGAAGGCGGCAGGTCCTGATGGAATACATGGAAAGGTTCTCAGAGCATGTGCTGACGAGCTGACCGGAGTCTTCACTAAAATCTTCAACCTTTCCTTGTCATTAAACACCGTCCCACCCTGCCTCAAAACCTCCACCATCATCCCCATCGCCAAGAAGACAGCTGTGGTCAGCCCAAATGATTACAGGCCTGTTACACTTACGCCTGTAGTGATGAAGTGCTTTGAGAGACTGGTCTGTCAGCACATCAGGGCCAGTCTGCCTCCCACTTTGGACCCCCACCAACTTGCCTACAGGACTAATCGATCCACCGAGGACGCTTTCACCATAGCGCTCCACACTGCCTGAGTCACCTGGAGCACCGAGGAAGCTATGTGAGAATGCTCTTTCTGGACTTCAGCTCAGCATTCAATCATATCATCCCGGAGATCCTGGTCCAGAAACTGTCTCACCTGGGACTCTCCACCCCCATCTGCCTCTGGATCAAGGACTTCCTGACAAACAGACCACAGTCTGTCAGACTCGGCCCCCACCTGTCCAGCACCATCACACTCAGCACCGGATCTCCACAAGGATGTGTTCTGAGTCCCCTCCTGTTTACGCTCTACACATCCGACTGCTCCCCTACCCATCTCTCAAACACCATCATAAAGTTTGCGGACGACACCACTGTGGTTGGACTCATCTCAAGGGGGGATGAGTCGGACTACAGAGAGGAGGTCAACAGACTGACTGAGTGGTGTTCAGTTAACAACCTCCAACTGAACACCACGAAAACTAAAGAACTCATCTTGGACTTCAGGAAGGGCAGAGCAGACCCGGCCCCACTTTACATTCACGGGAACCGTGTGGAGAGGGTACACTCCATGAGGTTTCTGGGCGTGCAGATCTCTGATGATCTCTCCTGGACTGCAAATACCACTGCGGTGGTAAAAAAGGCCCAGCAGCGTCTCCACTTTCTGAGAGTGCTCAGGAGGAACAACCTGGAGGAGAGGCTGCTGGTGACATTCTACAGAGCCACCATAGAGAGCATCCTAACGTACGGCATAACAACATGGTATGCAGGGTGCTCAGCTGCAGACAGGAAAGTACTGCAGAGGGTCATCAACACAGCCCAGAAGATCACTGGCTGCTCTCTGCCCAGCCTGGAGGTCATTGCAAACTCTCGGTACCTCAGCAGAGCTGGCAATATCATCAAGGACCATTCTCACCCCAGCAATCAACTGTTTGAACTATTACCGTCAGGCCGACGATACAGGTCACATAAAACCAGGACAAACAGATTCAGGGATAGCTTCTTTCCCAGAGCTATCACCGTTGTAAATAAACACAAAAACAATTGAACCTGCTTAGCCATACCATACTGTCACTGTCATTATATTATGCTGCTATCCTGTAAATATCATACTTACTTTTGTTGAGTACTTACGTTTGTTTTATTGTACCTTTTATATTTTACATTTATATTTATTATTGCATTTTGCACCAAGGGAGTGGCACTCCAATTTCGTTGTACCCTGTACAATGACAATAAAGGCTATTCTATTCTATTCTATTCTATTCTATTCTATTCTATTCTATTCTCCCAAAGAGACAAAAAACAAACTAAAAACCAGCAATAAACAACTTAAACATAAAAAATCACAAAGAAAGAACAATACAGTATCCAGATCTGAACCAAAGAGTAAAACAGTGAAATGTGGATTATTAAATATTAGGTCTCTCTCCTCCAAGTCTCTGTTAGTACATGACTTAATAATTGATCAACAAATCGATTTGCTCTGCCTTACAGAAACCTGGTTGCAGCCGGATGAGTATGTTAGTTTAAATGAATCAACACCCCCCGAGTCATTCTAACTACCAGAAACCTCGAAGCACAGGCCGAGGGGGCGGTGTGGCAGCAATTTTTCACACCAGTCTATTAATCAACCAAAGACTAGTTCATGCATTTATTACTTCCAGGCTGGACTACTGTAATTCTTTATTATCAGGAAGTCCTAAAAACTCCCTGAAAAGCCTTCAGCTGATCCAAAATGCTGCAGCAAGAGTCCTGACAGGGACTAGAAAGAGAGAGCAGATTTCTCCTGTTTTGGCTTCCCTTCATTGGCTTCCTGTTAAATCCAGAATTGAATTCAAAATCCTGCTCCTCACATACAAGGTCTTAAATAATCAGGCCCCATCTTATCTTAATGACCTTGTAGTACCATATCACCCTATTAGAGCACTTCGCTCTCGCTCTGCAGGCCTACTTGTTGTTCCTAGAATATTTAAAAGTAGAATGGGAGGCAGAGCCTTCAGTTTTCAGGCCCCTCTTCTGTGGAACCAGCTTCCAGTTTGGATTCAGGAGACAGACACTATCTCTACTTTCAAGATTAGGCTTCAAACTTTCCTTTTTGCTAAAGCATATAGTTAGGGCTGGACCAGGTGACCCTGAATCCTCCCTTAGTTATGCTGCAATAGAGGTAGGCTGCCGGGGATTCCCATGATGCATTGAGTTTTTCCTTTTCAGTCACCTTTCTCACTCACTATGTGTTAATAGACCTCTCTGCATCGAATCATATCTGTTATTAATCTCTGTCTCTCTTCCACAGCATGTCTTTATCCTGTTTTCCTTCTCTCACCCCAACCGGTCGCAGCAGATGGCCCCGCCCTCCCTGAGCCTGGTTCTGCCGGAGGTTTCTTCCTGTTAAAAGGGAGTTTTTCCTTCCCACTGTCGCCAAAGTGCTTGCTCATAGGGGGTCATATGATTGTTGGGTTTTTCTCTGTATTTATTATTGTGCTATCTACTGTACAATATAAAGCGCCTTGAGGCGACTTTTGTTGTGATTTGGCGCTATATAAATAAAATTGAATTGAATTGAATTGAATTGAACACACACACGCAGTTCATCTCTGGTTTGGGTACTGGAACCATTCCTGCACACCAGTCAGAAGGCTGCTCTACTCTGGAGATTACCCATAACTCTTTCATACGAGCTAGCTCTTTCTTGACTTTGGGTAACAGGGGAAGCGGGACCCTTCTTGGCGTTGACAGGGCAAATGGCTTAGCGTCTGCTTTAAGCTCAAATTTGTATTCCCCCTCCATTCGACCTAACCCGCTGAATAGTTTTGGAAACTGCTGCTTTACCACCTCTACCGAAGTGAGCGACACTGCTTCTATTCCTGCCACTAACCCAAGTGCTACACTTGCTGGGCAGCTAAGTAACCCTTGCGTCAGGTCTGCTACTACATATGGATGATCTGATATCGTCGTGTTGGTGTTGTTCCCAGATCATCATGAAAATGTTGTTCCAGGTTCAACATTGCAAGTGACCAATCACATTGTTGTGACGTTATTCTTTTGCGCGCCAAGCCATTCGTGCATTTATGAAATTCCAATGTTGCAAGGACAATATCAATTCTGCTTACCGTTTATTAAAGGGTTAGGGTTAGGGTTAGGATTAGGGTCAGGGTCCATTGATCGGCGGACAGAGGCGGTTTCTCGCAGCTTAAGTACAGTTTTTTGTTTTACGGCGGGTTTTTTTCCCGAAGTCGCAAAAGTATGACGTCACAACATTCTGATTGGTCACTTGCAATGTTGATCCTGGAACAACATTTACTATGATGATCTGGGAACAACACCAACACGACGATATCAGATCGTGCACCACATATACTGGCTGTACTGTAGTTTTGCTTGGAGTGCACAGGTTAGCTGTAAATTTCCCTCTAACTGCTAGTGGAGACATTCCTGCCCCATACAGTTTCAGATCTGTGGGTTGCAGCTGTGGGGTTTTTTTCTAGAGCGTTGTACTCTTTTTCAGGCAAGACAGTTACGTTCGCTCCTGTGTCAATTTTGAGCCAACAGTCTACGTTGTTAACATTTATTTTAGTCAACCACGCATCCTCAGTTCTCTCTGATGCTACTGTTCCCAAAAATGCTACCTCCCTTTCTTCACTGTCACCACCTGCTGCACGTATTGCCCCAGACCTGCACACTCTTGCATAGTGACCTTTCTTTTTACACTGATTGCAGAGTACCTTTTTGGCTGGGCACAGGTTCTTGGTGTCTTTCCACATCAGTTGCATTGGCTTTTCACATTCCTATCTGTGTTTTGTGGCATAGTCTTTCTTGGTGTTTTATTTTTGCTTTAATGACGTCCACATTACAAGGATTTTCCTGCTTGAAGTTGTTTTTAAGAAGATCCTGCTGCTTCTTAATAAACTCACTTTGCCGAATCCGTATCATTGCTTTTTCTAACGTGAGTTCTGTGTCCATTTGCAGTTGCTCCAAAAGCCTCTTGTCCCTTATTCCGACAATGAGTCTGTCTCTTATCATTTCACTGTGCAGCGCCCCGTAGCCACAATGCTCACCCAAGGCATATAGGGATTTAATAAAACCATTTGTAGTCTCTCCGGCTTCTTGCTGTCTTTGGTTGAACTTTGCACGTTCAAAGATAACATTCCTTCTGACTATAAAGTGTGCCTCAAGTTTGTCTTTGAGGGTGTGGTACTCACTCGGCTCCTCTTTGGTCAGGTTCAACGAAGTGATCACATCTTCAGTTTCATCGCCCATTGTATATATCAGAGTGTTAACCTGGTTTTCGTCCGATTGTAGCTCGAGTCCGGATGCTATCCTGAACCTCTCAAAGTGTCGGATTCATTTTGGCCACTCTTTTGGCTTTGAAAAGTTGAACTTCGGCGGCGGTGATACTTGGAAGGTTGTCGGCGCGGCTGTCATGCTGCTAGTTGCGAGATGCTAGTTAGCGTTTGCTAATTTGTTAGCTTAGCTCTTACTGTAGCTTTTAATTCAAACTTGCAGGGCGAGTTCTCTCCAGTGAGAAAGCTTTGCGTTTTCTTGACGTTCTTCCTCCCTCCAGAGTACTTCTGACACCATGTTTTGGTAGCTCTCAGGTTTATAATAGCAGCAACATTAACGAGACTGGGACAGCTCTGTCTTTACATGGTTACCTGGTTTATTGCCAAGCTGCAACAACAAACACACACGGCGCAACCACCAGAGGGTGCTGCATGAACCATTGAATTAGTCCTTACCATAACACAGAGAAAATTAGTGGCTGGAATGTTCTCAGTCATGTTCAATGCTCGCTGTGTCTCACTTTATCACAGCATAATGTTCCCTTACTTACCTGTCACTTCCTGCTCAGCACTGATCTAAAAACAACTCTAAATTCATCCAGAACATGTGAGCCCTGTGGGATGACAGCTCTAGATCTTAAAACAAAACAAAATATAACACTATATAAGGAAATACAAAGTTCACACATGAAAGTTATCCGGATAACTTAGAAGTGAAATCTGCAAATCAATCACGTGGAAGCGAGGGATCAGCTGACTCTTCTTTATTTGAACCTGGTGTGTTTTTCTGAATGAAGTTCTTTCAGATTTGTGGAGCTCTCCTCGTACCTCTGTGGAGCCTCCAGACGAGGGGGGTAGGCGGCTCTTAGGTGGTAATGAAAGCTCCATGTCCGTCGCTGCAGGTTCATTAAGATCAGCAGCTGTTCTCTGATGTGGGACAAAGCTCACAGCAGCCCCTCATCTGGAGGTTAACGGGCTGCGGCGCTGTGGTCAGTTTCACAGGTAAACCAGTCACAGCCACGTGTCATGTGTCTTTATTGAAGGTGTTTCGGAACAGACTGTGATCATTTCAGAGCTTTGTGACTCTTTTACAAGTCACGTATATATTCAGTGTATACAGTACATATGAGTATAATACACATATGAGAAGTGCATATGAGTATATATGTGTATCATTGAGACAAATCAGACAGACTATAGATTTGTCCTTCTGAGACTGTAAAGATTTAAACTCCAGCTCTGATTTTATCCTGCTGCTCGTTTCAGTTTGGGGATAAAAACAAATAAAGACATTATTATTATTATTATTATTGATAGTGTTGATGATGCTTTTCTATCAGGTCTCAGGATAAAATGAGATGGATGTGTTTGTTTGTCCTGCAGGTGGAGCTCTTCTCCTCTTCTCTGTGCTCCATCTGCTCCTCCTGAATCTGCTCACAGCTTCTCCTTCTCCTCTATGCTCTTTGGTTCTCACTCTTCACTCACATCACACCTGTACTTTATAAAAAAGGTTTGGGGGAGATAATCGATTATAAATGATGTTTGAAAGTCTTTGACTATTACAATATTCCAGTACAAATTGTTGCTGACCGTAGATCTGTTCAGGTTTGAAGACACAAACACTGCACCAGATTATCGGTTAATTTCTTCACATTGTTATGAATTATTAGTCTACTTATTAAAATAGACTCTGACATTTATGATTTAGTTGATGTTCATGTAAAAAAGTGATAGAAATAATCTCCTCTGTATTTGGAGGATCTTTGACGGTAAAGTCATAAAATGTGTCTCCAAAAGTTGAATCTGTTCATCTGGACGTAGCGTTTTGTGGGAGAAACGTTTCGTCACTCATCCAAGTGACTTCTTCAGTCTCAGCTGACTGCAGGTTTCACCAAACCTTATAAACAGTACATTTGCATAATGACTGAAACCAGCCCACTGAAGGAACAATGGGCTGTGAGGTCAGTTCCTTAATCATAATTATGCAAATTCCCATGACCATTGATCAACAATCACTGACCAAAACCCACTGATCAAAGAACACTGATCAATGGCCATGAGTACCATTCACAGAGAGTTGGGGAATGGCTGCAATCACAGCGTTGTAAGATGGCGAAAGATGTACCCTTAGGCCCCCTCCTCGACTCAGAGATGGTCTTTCCCTTTTCACGTAAATGGCCTCCTTGACTCCGCGCTCAAACCAGCGTTCTTCCCTGTCCAGGATGTGTACATCCTCATCGTTGAAAGAGTGTCCACTGGCCTGTAGGTGTAAATAAACTGCAGAGTCCTGGCCTGATGAGGTTGCTCTTCTGTGTTGTGCCATCCGCTTCGCTAGAGGTTGTTTGGTTTCCCCGATGAGTGACGAAACGTTTCTCCCACAAAACGCTACGTCCAGATGAACAGATTCAACTTTTGGAGACACATTCTGACAGTGAAGGTTACACTTGATGCTGTGAAAACAATAAAAGCAGAGATGTTTGCTTCCTTCATGCTGCTTTTTGTTTTTTCTCTTCACTGAAATCTTTGTGGAGGTTTTATTGTTCAAACATTTCTGTTATTGGCAGCTCTGGGCCTCCATAGCTCTGACGGTATGTCAGGCTGCTTGGTCGGCCGCCATCACTCTGCATACCAGCCACACACACACACACACACACACACACACACACACACACACACAGATGATGGGGGCGGATGGTGTTTTTTTTCAGGGCTCTCCCTCCTCTTTCCCAGCGTCCTCTGGGGGACGAGGCGAGCCAGCAAACCCTCCTCCCTCCCTGGAACAGCTAATCCCTGAATCCAGTCCAACACCACAGTCTGAGAGCGACCGAGGGAGCCCGCTGCGACTGCCAGGCGTGTCCCCGTGTCAGACTCAGAGACAACTCAGCAACATGTCTCAGACCCAGCGAGCATTACATTGTATCACAGTATCACAGTATCACAGTGATCGCTGCCTTCGGTGCTGTTATTAGTCAACATGGCCACATTCAAACACACTGCTGATTTCTCTGTGAGCTCTGAAAAAGCTGCTTCTCTCTCAGGTTTGAAGTCTGTCCTCTCAGGCCTGCTGACAGTCAAAAATTAAAAAAAAAACACCAAAAATCTGTACCACACACACAAAACTATAGAAGAAAATTAGCATTTATTTATCCATGTAGAGTTAAGTGGATGTTGATGAGGAGAAGAGTTTGTGCAAAAAAATCTGATTCAACAAATAAAATGTCAAATAAAAAAATTAATTAAAAATTAAAACATTTGGACTCTAGGTTGAAAATTCATCAAATGTCAGAAAATGTTTTAAATGTAGCACAAAAATAAAAGAATATTAATATGTGAATTAAACGATTTTAACTCTTTAAATGTTAATTTCCATTGTTTCAAACATAAATTTCCTCATTAAGAAACAGTAATCAGTACTAATGATCAGTATCAGATAATAGATAGTAATGATCATAATAATATTGAACTTAATTTATTAGTAATAATAAATAATAGTCAGCAATAATAATTAATAATCAGTGATGATGGTTGAGACTGTTCTGGTTTGATCCCTGAAGGTAAAATGGGCCAGTCTAACTGCTGGAACAGAGTCTGAACAGACTTGTCGTCTGGCCTGAACCTGTGATAGAAACTAGGTGAACTACATGAAACTGATAACGAAAAAGCTGCCACAGGGCTGCGGATCAGACTAATTCCTGGAATCACTGCGAGTGAACATAGAGCCAACGAGTTTACAGACCAAACCAGGAGAGACGAGTTCAGAAATGGAACCTTTTCAGAGGCAAACAGAAGCTTCAGGCACAACAAGATGGACATTGTTTTCATTATTCTGGTGATTCAGTCAGGGGCCGTCTCTGAGAACGTTGGTGCCTCCTCAGATTCCTGTGGTAGAAAGATGGCTGATTGCTCCACAGGTCAGAGTCTGACAGGTGAACATGGGGTAAAGAAACAGGACTACAGGTGTGAATCAGGAGGAATCGCCTCCTCCTCGTGATCACCAATGACAGTTGGAGGTGACTCACGTGGAAAGAGTTAAGCTTTGTCAGCAGGGCGTCGGGCCATCAGGTCACTGAAGGTAAAAGCAGTTCCTCTTGAGCGGCGGTCACAGAGGAAGTGTGGGAGCGGCAGGTCGCCTCAAGTTGCCACATTGCTGACGGTTTGAGTTACCTGCCAACGGTCTGAGTGTGATGAAATGTGCTGACGGTGCGCTCTGAAAGCCACCGCAGTCTGAGTCAGACCGCCGTTACCCAACGCACTGCAACAAGTTCTGCTTTCCCAGCAACAAGGTGAGAGGTGGAGGGATGCTGAAGCGAGGAAATGGGAGGGAAGAAAAGACCAACATGAAACCGCAAGAAGTGATGATGAGGAGGAAAACAGCTGCAGGTCAAAGGTCAGATTTACAGCAGGACTCAGTCTAACTCCTCCACACTGACTATTTCTGCTGTCAGCTTCCTGAATGGCTCCAGAGTGCTTCATCACTACATTACATCCGTCTCAGATTACACCTTCTTCCTCAGAGACTAATTTCATGTGTGTTTTCAATACTATTATATATATATATATTTTTTCATAGGGACTAAACTAGTAAACAATTATACTAACCAACACGTGTAAAACTAAGAAATACTCTGATTTCAAGCTAAATCTGAGAACCGTTGTAAACAAAGGCATTTTAAACGATTCATTCTTCAGTAAAGAATCACGCCCCTTAACTGCGTGGCACCTCACATCGTGCATTATCAACATTACACGTTATCCTCCAGACAGACAACGAAGGAAAACACTTAAAATAAACAATGTTAAGTATTTTATGAAAACATGTAGGACAACAGATATTCGGTTATTATTCAAATGTGACACACTGACATTTGAAATACTAATAAACTGATGGAAAAATGTGCCGTACATTATGAATGATGGATGCTGTTCAAACATTCACAACAACCACTTCAGTTGTTAAAATATAAAATAACAAAACAATAACTCATCATCCAGTTTTTCTGCTTACCTGAAGTCAAGTTGCGGGGGCAGCAGCAGGAAAACCCAGACAGACAAGCCGATAGATGTAATCTGTGCAGCGTGTCCAGGGTCTGCTCCGGGGCCTCGTCCAGGTAGGACATGCCCAGCTGGAACACCTGACCCAGGAGGCCAAAGCCTGCCATCTCCTTTGGATGTGGAGGAGTATTGGCTCTACTCTGAACCCCTCCCAAATGACTGAACTCCTCACTGAGGCAGAAACATCAGGCCGAGATTAACAGATTAATGGTGTTTCTTGGGTAGGTGGCTGGAAAACATTAGGACACAACTACTTACTAATATTAGGCTGTGATTTGAATTTTAACAATTAGATTAAACAACTAGTAAGTCTGAGTAGTGACAGCAGCAACGATTAGTCGGCTGTGAACAGAGTTTACAGTAAAAAAAAAATATTGACGTCTATGTATATTAGAGGGAAATGTTGTAAATGTGAACGTATATAAATCTGACTGTATTTAAATATGAGTGCATATCGATGTAACTATATAGATATGGGCCTATGGAGATGTAACAATGCTTCTGGGCAACAAATCGTACATATTTGGAAAGCCTGTTGGAAAGCCCTTACATGGTCCCACATTTGTAGGGAAAATGCATTTGTGGGTTGAGCAGCAGAGTTGAGTATGTGGATGGCGTCCATGAAAAATGTATAAATAAAAACAAAATAATGCTGTGGCAAGGACCATCAGATTGGCATGCTTGGAGTAGACACCAAATGCCTGCTGTAGCAGGGTCCATTCTCACAGGTGCTGCTAATCCAGCACCAATCAGGCACCTGATTGTCAGTACCTGGGGGATGTTTGTGTTTGTTTTTCTTTCTTTAAGGAAGTACAGGAGAACGACTATCTTTTACAGGTTTAATCGGTTTCAGTAGTTGAAATTACAAGTTATAGCGCACTGGACCTTGATGTAAACCAAAAAACCTCTGCTTAACAAAGAGGATCACCCTGTAAGCAGGCAATTCAGTTTTATACCACAACAAAAATCTTCTTCCGGGAAACGACGTGGCATCCTGTCATCTCCCCTCCGGATCTTCTGCACGTCTGACTCTGTCTCATGTCTGTGAGGAGCTCAAAACAAGAGTCAGGAGCAGAATAATCTGTTTGGTATTGGCAGAGAATCGTTGGGAAGTTTTGGATGGCCACAACCACATACTCAGTGTGATATATTTAGATGTGGATATTTGTAGGTTTGACATTATGTAAATATAGTGTATATAGACATAAATGTCTGATGAGTATATGTGAGTGTACATTAACTGTGGAGCTGTTCTGTTCTGTCTTAAACTGTGCCGTGTTTTTGGTTGTGATTGACGGATGTCGTGTTTCTGCTGAGCAGGAAATGTGGGGCAGTACCAGAGTAAAGTGAAGAAATTCAGTTTCATGTGAGAAATGTTCAAAAACGACATGTGTAATCAAATTTTAACTGGAATCTAATATGCACATACTGATGGTCCTGCTCTGTCTGACGCTAGTCTCTGACGCTTGCTGCGCTTCCTGTGGAGACGACTTCAAACAGGCACTTCACTCATTCCTTCACTTTGGAGCGCGTGCAGAGACGAGGCTGAGCGCTCTGAGTGGCAGGTGGAAACATGGTGGTGATCACAGACCATAACATGACACTACACAGCAGAATAAATATGATGCCGGCTCTCCGTGGAGCTCAAACAGTGGATGTACCGATTAACTCTTCACTCATAGGAAGCAGTTTGTAATGAAACAGCAGATCCAACATTGGGGATTCCACCAACACTGAGATTAAAGAAATAATTCTGCTAAATATCTCTGATAATTCTCCTCGCACTGGCTGAATAAATGGTTTATGATCCTCTTTGGGAGGAAGGGAGTGGGAGTGGGAAAGGGAGTGTTTTTACACATTTATGAGCCAACATCAAAGACTCAGGGAAAGAACATGTAGAACATGTCAGAACGTCATGTTGGTTCACCTGCTTGAAGGCCCCAGATTCAGACGGATGAAATCTGGTTTCCCTCTAACAGCCCATAATTGCAGTCACATGACCTGCAGACTGATTAATGTGTGAGGCAGCAGAAACAAGTGAGAAGGACCTGCAGAGGAAAAGATCTGAAGTCTGTCAGTGTTTTCACAGCTGCACCAAGGAAACACTTGCACAATCTTCACACAACCTTTAAGCTGAGCCAGAGGTTGTTTCCTATTTTCTGACAGCAGTCTGTGACCTTTGACGTCTGAGCTCTCTTGCTTCAGTTAACAAAGGGAAACGATTTAGAGTCATTGCGTTAGCATTCAGGCAACCTGCAGCTGAAGACCATTAACCATTAAGAACAACTGTGGAGCAGGAGCTGCGCCCCCGACAGGCTGCACCAGGAACAAAAAAGACTGAACGGACGAAACACAGTGTCCCAAAGAGACCATCACAGCAAAGAGACCATATGACAAAAGAGACCAAAGCTTTTTCTGAGGATTCTCAGAAAGTGGAGACGCTGTTGGGCCTTCTACCAGCTCTGTTGTCTTGGTGGTTTTGAGGTCCAGGTTGTTGTCAGCACACCAGTCTGACAGCCTCTGAACTTCAGCTCTGTACGCCGTCTCATCTCCCCCAGAGATGAGCCCCACCACAGTGGTATCATCTGCAAACTTAATGACTGCGTTGTCTGGGTGGGAACTAACACAGTCATGTGTGTAGAGAGTGTACAGTAGGGGACTCAGTACCAGAGGCAGTAACGCGTTACTTGTAATCCGATTACTTTTTCAAGTAACGAGTAAAGTAAGGGATTATTACCGCAAAAATTGTAATTAGATTACTGTTACTTTCCCGTAAGCACGCTGCGTTACTGCGTTACTAAAATCATGATTTTTTTGCGAGAGTGTCCCATGACAATGACGTAAGCGAGTGCGACGTTCGTGGCAGCAGCTGTGTGCAGATCAACAATGGATCATATATTGAGTGCGGGAGAGAGTATAACCATGCAGCTTTTAAAACTTGGAAGTACTCACATTACTTTGAGTTTGATTCCGTAAAAAGTGACAAAAACATTAGCGTCCGCTGTTCACTGTGTGGGAAGAAAATTTCTTTTTACAGTGAAAACCCCCCTAAACTTCCAAGCAAGCACCGAGTGCGCTGCCATGGGAATGTGAAACTCCCAGATTCTTCCACTGACCGCTGCGGCACACCTGCACCAGGGTAAACCTCCGCCTACCCCACTCCTGCTACACAGGTGAAAATAGAGCAACAGGACCGCTAGTCTTTGATTTTATTTATTTTCTGCTGTGTTTTACTTGCATCTATTTGAAAGAGTGAGTGTAAACACAAAAACATATTTTATTTTATGTGCTGGAATGTGCAGAAAATAGGTTTAAATGTTAAACAAATTTCTTCCAGTCAGAGAATGTTGCATATAATTAGATTTTTGCTTGATGCATAAAGTTGAAAGATTAAAACTAATAAAACAAGTTTTAAAAAGAGACGTTTCTATTTGATTACATTTTGTATGATGGATTATGCAGAAAAAGTAGAATTGGGCTGAAAGGTCTGTCGCTTTATTACCTATTCAGGTTTTAAATCATGTTTTTAAAAAGTAACTAAGTAACTAATTACCTTTGAAAATAAGTAATCAGTAAAGTAATGGGATTACTTTTGGGGGACGTAATCAGCTGATTACTTTTTTCAAGTAACTTGACCAACACTGCTCAGTTCACAGCCTTGTGGAGAGCCGGTGTTAAGGCTGAGGGCTGAGGGAAGATGAGGCCCCACTCCAACTCTCTGTACACGGTCTGACAGGAAGTCTCTGATCCAGCAGCAGGTGGCAGGAGGAAGTCCGATATCCAGCAGTTTTACTGTTAGTTTCGCCGGGAGTATGGTATTAAAACCAGAGCCAAAGTCAACAAAGAGCAGCCTGGTGTAACACCGCTGTTGTTCCAGGTGAGAGATGGTGGTGTGGAGCATTGTAGCAATGGCATCTTCAGTAGATCTGTTAGCTCTGTGTGCAAACTGGAGCGGGTCGAGTGTGGGTGGCAGGCAGGACATGATGTGATGTCGGACCAGTTTCTCGAAGCACTTCATTATGACAGGCGTTAGAGCAACTGGTCGGTAGTCGCTGAGGCTGCTAATGTTGGTCTGCTTTGGCAGTGAGACAGCTGTGGCTCTCAAACTGCAAGTAAGCCTGCAGTGTGAGAGCGAAGTGCCGACTTTAGGCACGGCGGGATGAAGGACTGGGACAGTGAAGTGTTGAAGATCTTAGTGAAGACCCCAGCCAGCTGGTCTGCACACTCTTTTAGGCCCTCCTGGTTAACCCATCTGGACTAGCTGCCTTGTGGTACCCACAGATGTTAGTGCCTGTCAATTTGTCTTTGTAGGTCATGTGACCTGGCAGAAAGTGGACTACCATCTCAGTGTGTGTGTGTGTGTGTGTGTGTGTGTGTGTGTGTGTGTGTGTGTGTGTGATGTGTGTGTGGGGTCTCCTCGCTGTGTCGTCACCCTGGATTACACCCTGATTACACATTGGCTGAATGGGAGAATTATGTGGTTCTTTGTGCTACTGCTACTGTTTGTGTTGTTGTTGTTGGTCTCATCCTCCTTTTGTTGCCGTTACCTCCTGCTTCCTCCTCCTCCTCTGATCCTTCATCGGTCCTGGATCTCCACCTGAGGCATAAACACGCTGGAACAAAGAGCTGTGCTGGTTTTATTGTGGGTTCAGGCAGATTGAAGGTTTATCCAGCAGAGATAATGTGAATGCATTTTACACAGTAGAGTCCGGCTCGTGTTCAACACCACCCACACTGAAGCTAGAACACATCTATCAGCCACAACATTAAAACCTCAGCTCTAACCGGGATGCTGGCAGCAGATCCTCCTGTCCTGTTTTGGGGGGCGGGGCCTACAGGTGTTATTATCAAAGCAGAGATGTTCTCCTGTTTATTCATTTCCATTCAAGTATGATTTTAATGAAACTTCTCCTCTTCCTCATCTTGCTTTTCTCGTTCTAAATTATTGAGAAGTTTTACTTCCTGCATCTGTTTTTCTGTCTCTGTTTTCTGTTATTCAGCAGCAGCTTCGGTCTGATCTCAGATCAGCGTCGTCTTCAGTTCTGTTGATGTTCTTTACGTCTGATTTCAGTAAATGAAGAACTCAGCTGTCTGCACTCCGAAGTCATTTAAACAAGTTTGGTCAGAACACACATGAACAGACCCACAGGGGATTATTTTTCACCAGACTCAGTGAGGTCAAAGGTCAGGTTAACAGAACTCATTAGTGTTGATGTTGACTCTGGTTTGAGTCCCAGTCGCTATGAGATGGAACCAGTGTTAACTGTGTGAGGTCCAAACTGCATTCAGAGGTGAGACAGCAGACACTATCCTCTCACCCTCCATTCTGAGAGGGGAGGGGGCAGAGGGGAGCAGGTGTTCATGAAGTGCAGTAAAAAACTGAAACAGATGCAATGCGCTCACTGCAGTCACGACATTATCAGAGTCTAAATCGTGCAGGTTTGTGGTCTGAGTGGCCTGCACACCTGAAACAACACCAACCCTTTGACTATGGTCCAGTGACTCAAGAACATTTATGAAGAACATCTGTGAGGTTAATGGATCTCTGCACAATTCATCTCCCCATTTTAAAGGCAGCTTGCAGATCCTCTGAGGACCTGAAGCAGCTGTGCAGAGAGTGAAGTACACACTCCAACATCATGCTCCTGCTGAGGTCGACTATCACCTAAAGGTCAGCTCGAGCCAAAAAGTGTTCTAATAAAGTTTATACAAATAAAAGACACGGCAGTAGTCGAGAGCTGCAGAAGGCTGTGGTACTTCTTACATATACAGCACCAAATTACAACAACAGTTGCCTTATGGTACTTTGAATTGGAAAGACCCTGCAGTAATACACAGAAAACAGAGAAGAACCCAACAATCATATGACCCCCTATGAGCAAGCACTGTGGCGACAGTGGGAAAGAAAACCTCCCTTTTCACAGGAAGAACCAGGCTCAGGGAGGAGTGGGGCCATGTGGGAGATTGGTTTCGGGTGAGTGGACGAAAGCAGGACAAATGTCAGGTATATAAACACCTGAGAAGAAACACCCAGTGTATCATGGGAATCCCCCGGCAGCTTACACCAATTGCAGCATAACTAAGGGAGGATTCAGGGTCACCTGGTCCAGCCCTAACTATATGCTTTAGCAAAAGGAAGTTTGAAGCCTAATCTTGAAAGTAGAGATAGTGTCTGTCTCCCGAATCCAAACTGGAAGCTGGTTCCACAGAAGAGGGGCCTGAAAACTGAAGGCTCTGCCTCCCATTCTACTTTTAAATACTCTAGGAACAACAAGTAAGCCTGCAGTGCGAGAGCGAAGTGCTCTAATAGGGTGATATGGTACTACAAGGTCATTAAGATAAGATGGGGCCTGATTATTTAAGACCTTGTATGTGAGGAGCAGGATTTTGAATTCTGGATTTAACAGGAAGCCAATGAAGGGAAGCCAAAACAGGAGAAATCTGCTCTCTCTTTCTAGTCCCTGTCAGGACTCTTGCTGCAGCATTTTGGATTAACTGAAGGCTTTTCAGGGAGTTTTTAGGACATCCTGATAATAATGAATTACAGTAGTCCAGCCTGGAAGTAATAAATGCATGAACTAGTTTTTCAACGTCACTCTGAGACAGGATATTTCTAATTTTAGAGATGCAGTGGTCTCTCGTTTATCGCGGGAGTTACGTTCTAAAAATAACCCGCAATAGGTGAAATCTGCGAAGTAGGCAGCTTTATTTCTTTACAGTTATCATAGATGTTTTAAGACTGTAAAACCCCTCACTACACACTTTATACACTTTTCTCAGACAGGCATGAACATTTTCACACTTTTCTCTCTTGTTTAAACACTCTCAAAGTTCAAACCTTAATAGAAAAATAAATCCAGTATTATAGAATGAAACCAAAATCACCTGGAGGTGATGATGTTTCGTCGACATTGTTGTGTTTGTTGGGGAGAAAACTCACAAACATGCAGTACAGCACTTCACAGTTACACTGCTAGCGATCCAAGATTTCTGTAAATTTGACAAGCTGAATGCATTCTGTACTGTACAGGAGAAACGGCACGAGATTGACTGACAGTGGTCTACAGCCAATCAGGACGCAGAGCACAATGCTCTGTAAAAAAAAAAAAAGCAAAAAAAACCCCATGCAAACTTGCACCAAAAAAAATCCGTGAAACACCGAGGCCGCGAAAGGTGAACCGCGTTATAGCGAGGGACAGCTGTATTGCACAAATGGAAGAAAGCAGTCCCAAATATTTGTTTAGTATGTGCATTGAAGGACATGTCCTGGTCAAAAATGACTGCAAGGTTCCTCACAGTGTTAATCAGAATCAGAGTCAGAGACTCTTTATTAATCCCAGAGGGAAACTGAGCTGTCATAGCAGCAAATACAGGGAGTGCAGAATTATTAGGCAAGTTGTATTTTTGAGGAATAATTTTATTATTGAACAACAACCATGTTCTCAATGAACCCAAAAAACTCATTAATATCAAAGCTGAATGTTTTTGGAAGTAGTTTTTAGTTTGTTTGTAGTTTTAGCTATTTTAGGGGGATATCTGTGTGTGCAGGTGACCATTACTGTGCATAATTATTAGGCAACTTAACAAAAAACAAATATATACCCATTTCAATTATTTATTTTTACCAGTGAAACCAATATAACATCTCCACATTCACAAATATACATTTCTGACATTCAAAAACAAAACAAAAACAAATCAGCGACCAATATAGCCACCTTTCTTTGCAAGGACACTCAAAAGCCTGCCATCCATGGATTCTGTCAGTGTTTTGATCTGTTCACCATCACATTGCGTGCAGCAGCAACCACAGCCTCCCAGACACTGTTCAGAGAGGTGTACTGTTTTCCCTCCTTGTAAATCTCACATTTGATGATGGACCACAGGTTCTCAATGGGGTTCAGATCAGGTGAACAAGGAGGCCATGTCATTAGTTTTTCTTCTTTTATACCCTTTCTTGCCAGCCACGCTGTGGAGTACTTGGACGCGTGTGATGGAGCATTGTCCTGCATGAAAATCATGTTTTTCTTGAAGGATGCAGACTTCTTCCTGTACCACTGCTTGAAGAAGGTGTCTTCCAGAAACTGGCAGTAGGAATGGGAGTTGAGCTTGACTCCATCCTCAACCCGAAAAGGCCCCACAAGCTCATCTTTGATGATACCAGCCCAAACCAGTACTCCACCTCCACCTTGCTGGCGTCTGAGTGGGCCTGGAGCTCTCTGCCCTTTACCAATCCAGCCACGGGCCCATCCATCTGGCCCATCAAGACTCACTCTCATTTCATCAGTCCATAAACCTTAGAAAAATCAGTCTTGAGATATTTCTTGGCCCAGTCTTGACGTTTCAGCTTGTGTGTCTTGTTCAGTGGTGGTCGTCTTTCAGCCTTTCTTACCTTGGCCATGTCTCTGAGTATTGCACACCTTGTGCTTTTGGGCACTCCAGTGATGTTGCAGCTCTGAAATATGGCCAAACTGGTGGCAAGTGGCATCTTGGCAGCTGCACGCTTGACTTTTCTCAGTTCATGGGCAGTTATTTTGCGCCTTGGTTTTTCCACACGCTTCTTGCGACCCTGTTGACTATTTTGAATGAAACGCTTGATTGTTCGATGATCACGCTTCAGAAGCTTTGCAATTTTAAGACTGCTGCATCCCTCTGCAAGATATCTCACTATTTTTGACTTTTCTGAGCCTGTCAAGTCCTTCTTTGACCCATTTTGCCAAAGGAAAGGAAGTTGCCTAATAATTATGCACACCTGATATAGGGTGTTGATGTCATTAGACCACACCCCTTCTCATTACAGAGATGTACATCACCTAATATGCTTAATTGGTAGTAGGCTTTCGAGCCTATACAGCTTGGAGTAAGACAACATGCATGAAGAGGATGATGTGGACAAAATACTCATTTGCCTAATAATTCTGCACTCCCTGTATACAAACAAACATCAAGTACTCATATGAAATGAAGTGTAGAAACAGAGATATTGATAGATAAATATTAAGATAAATATAGAGATATAGGTATATATATATATATATATATATATATATATATATATATATATATACATATATAAATATAAAAGGACAAGCATGTGTGCAAATATGTTGTGGTGTACAGAGTGACAGGATGCACTAAGGTGTGATTAATTCTGTTCCACATCTGTGGATCCTATCCACTTGGATGAATTGAAAAGGCTGACAGCAGCAGAAGGAGCGACTTCCTGTAACGTTGCCTCAGACAGCCTTGTTGAAGGAACCTGTTGCTGAAACTGCTCTTCAGATTGTCCCGGGTGTTATGGAGGGGGTGGGAGTCGTTGTCCATGATTGCCAGCAGTCTGTCACTGATGACCTTGTCCAGGGTGGAAAGCTTCATGCCAACAACAGACCTGGCCTTCCTGATGTGTTTATTTAGTCTGTTTGTGTCCTTTGCTCTGATGCCTGCACCCCAGCACACCACAGCAAAGAAGTGGTGCTCACAATAACAGACTGATAAAGCATAGAGAGCAGTCTGCTGCATACATTAAAGGGTCTGAGCCTTTGTAGAAAGTAAAGCCGGCTCAGACCCTTTTTGTTGGCAGACCACTCCAGCTTGTGATCCGGTTGGACTCCCAGATACCTTCCCTCCTGACTCTTGGTGGCGCTGTCACTTGGTGTTCGCTCGCTTTGTGATAGAGTATCACTTCCTGTTCCTGCTCAAACACAGTGGTGTTTCTGAGTAGCTTTTCTGCTTAGCAATTTAATTTAAATCTTTGATACATCCCTTTTCATAGTATAATCTTAACGTGCTTCAGCTGAATCACCCTTTCTGTGTACTCACTACCTAATTTATAGCCAAAGTATTCACTCACTGTCTCTTTACTGTTTCGCTAGCTTAGCTTAGCTCGTAGCCGACTCGTTAGCACCATGGCTACTTCACCTGTCCCTCCTGCACTTTCCTGCTCATTGTGTCAGATGTTTAGCTACTCCTCGGCCTCCTTTAGCAGTAATGATACCTGTAACAAATGTAGCATATTTGCAGCTCTGGAGGCCAGGATTACTGAATTGGAGACTCGGCTTCGCACCCTTCATTCACCCGTAGCCAGCCAGGCCCCTGTAGCTGGTGCAGCCGAAGATAGCGTAGGCCCCGCTAGCTGTTCCCCGGCAGACCCCAAGCAGCTGGGGAAAGAGGGCGGCTGGGTGACGGTGAGGAGGAAGCATAGTCTTAAACTGAAGCCCCAGGTACACCACCAACCTGTTCATGTGTCTAACCGTTTTTCCCCACTCGGCGACACACCCGCCGGGGGTCAAACTCTGGTAATTGGTGATTCTGTTCTCAGACATGTGAAGCTAGAGACACCGTCAACCATAGTCAATTGTCTTCCAGGGGCCAGAGCAGGCGACATTGAAGGAAATTTAAAACTGCTGGCTAAGGGTAAACGTAAATACAGTAAGATCATAATTCACGTTGGCAGTAATGACACCCGGTTACGCCAATCGGAGGTCACTAAAATCAATATTGAATCGGTGTGTAACTTTGCCAAAACAATGTCGGACTCTGTAGTTTTCTCTGGTCCCCTCCCCAATCAGACCAGGAGTGACATGTTTAGCCGCATGTTCTCCTTAAATTGCTGGCTGTCTGAGTGGTGTCCCAGAAACGATGTGGGCTTCATAGATAATTGGCAAACCTTCTGGAGGAAACCTGGTCTTGTTAGGAGAGACGGCATCCATCCCACTTTGGATGGAGCAGCTCTCATTTCTAGAAATATGGACAAATTTATTAAACCCCCCAAAATATGACTATCCAGAGTTGGGACCAGGAAGCAGAGTTGCAGTCTTACACGCCTCTCTGCAGCTTCTCTCCTCCTGCTACCCCCCCAAAAACCCATCTCCATTGAGACTGTGTCAGCTCCCAAAAAGACAAAAAACAAACCAAAAACCAGCAATAAACAACTTAAACATAAAAAATCACAAAGAAAGAACAATACAGTATCCACATCTGAACCAAAGAGTAAAACAGTGAAATGTGGATTATTAAATATTAGGTCTCTCTCCTCCAAGTCTCTGTTAGTACATGACTTAATAATTGATCAACAAATCGATTTGCTCTGCCTTACAGAAACCTGGTTGCAGCAGGATGATTATGTTAGTTTAAATGAATCAACACCCCCGAGTCATTCTAACTACCAGAAACCTCGAAGCACAGGCCGAGGGGGCGGTGTGGCAGCAATTTTTCACACCAGCCTATTAATTAACGAAAGACCAAGACAGACTTTTAATTCATTTGAAAGCCTGATGCTTAGCCTCGTCCACCCAGCTGTAAAACTCAGAAACCAGTCTTACTTGTTATCATCTATCGTCCACCTGGGCCTTACACAGAGTTTCTCTCTGATTTCTCAGACTTTTTATCTGATTTAGTGCTCAGCTCAGATAAAATAATATGTGGGTGATTTTAACATCCATGTAGATGCTAAAAATGACAGCCTCAACATCGCATTTAATCTGTTATTAGACTCAATTGGCTTCTCTCAAAATGTAAAAGAACCCACCCACCACTTTAATCACACTCTAGATCTTGTTTTAACATATGGCATAGAAACTGAACATTTAACAGTGTTTCCTGAAAACCCTCTGCTGTCTGATCATTTCCTGATAACATTTACATTTACAATAATTGATTACACAGCAGTGGAGAGTAGGCTTTATCACAGTAGATGTCTTTCTGAAAGTGCTGTAACTAAGTTTAAGAATATAATCCACCCACTGTTATCATCTTCAATGCCCTGTACCAACATAGAGCAGAGCAGCTATCTGAACGCTACTCCAACAGAGGTCGATTATCTTGTTAATAATTTTACCTCCTCACTACGTACGACTCTGGATACTGTAGCTCCTGTGAAAACTAAGGCCTCAAATCCAAAGTCCCTGACTCCGTGGTATAATTCTCAAACACGTAGCCTAAAGCAATAACTCGTAAGCTGGAGAGGAAATGGCGTGTCACAAATTTAGAGGATCATCATTTAGCCTGGAGAAATAGTTTGCTGCTTTATAAGAAAGCCCTCCGCAAAGCCAGAACATCTTACTATTCGTCACTGATTGAAGAAAATAAGAACAACCCCAGGTTTCTCTTCAGCACTGTAGCCAGGCTGACAAACAGTCAGAGCTCTACTGAGCCAACCATCCCTTTAACGTTAACTAGTAATGACTTCATGAACTTCTTCACAAATAAAATTTTATCATTAGAGAAAAAATTACCAATAATCATCCCACAGATGTAATATTATCTACAGCTACTCTTAGTACCATCAATGTTAAGTTAGACTCTTTTTCTCCAATTGATCTTTCTGAGTTAACTTCAATAATTAATTCCTCCAAACCATCAACGTGTCTTTTAGACCCCATTCCTACAAAACTGCTCAAAGAAGTCCTGCCATTAATTAATCTTCAATCTTAAATATGATCAACCTATCTCTAATAATCGGCTATGTACCACAGGCCTTCAAGGTGGCTGTAGTTAAACCTTTACTTAAAAAGCCATCTCTAGACCCAGCTGTCTTAGCTAATTATAGGCCAATCTCCAACCTTCCTTTCATATCAAAAATCCTTGAAAGAGTAGTTGTCAAACAGCTAACTGATCATCTGCAGAGGAATGGCTTATTTGAAGCGTTTCAGTCAGGTTTCAGAGCTCATCACAGCACAGAAACAGCTTTAGTGAAGGTTACAAATGATCTTCTTATGGCCTCTGACAGTGGACTCATCTCTGTGCTTGTCCTGCTAGACCTCAGTGCTGCGTTCGATACTGTTGACCATAATATCCTATTAGAGCGATTAGAACATGCTGTAGGTATTACAGGTACTGCACTGCAGTGGTTTGTATCATATCTATCTAATAGACTCCAATTTGTACATGTAAATGGAGAGTCCTCTTCACACACTAAGGTCAATTATGGTGTTCCACAGGGTTCAGTGCTAGGACCAATTCTATTTACATTATACATGCTTCCCTAGGCACATCATTAGAAGACATAGCATAAATTTTCACTGCTATGCAGATGACACGCAGCTCTATCTATCCATGAAGCCAGGTAACACACACCAATTAGTTAAACTGCAGGAATGTCTTAAAGACATAAAGACCTGGATGGCCGCTAACTTTCTGCTTCTTAATTCAGATCAAACTGAGGTTATTGTACTCGGCCCTGAAAATCTTAGAAATATGGTATCTAAGCAGATTCTTACTCTGGATGGCATTACCTTGGCCTCCAGTAACACTGTGAGAACCTTGGAGTCATTTTTGACCAGGACATGTCCTTCAACGCACATATTAAACAAATATGTAAGACTGCTTTCTTCCATTTGCGCAACATCTCTAAAATTAGAAATATCCTGTCTCAGAGTGATGCTGAAAAACTAGTTCATGCATTTATTACTTCCAGGCTGGACTACTGTAATTCACTATTATCAGGATGTCCTAAAAACTCGCTGAAAAGCCTTCAGCTAATCCAAAATGCTGCAGCAAGAGTACTGACAGGGACTAGAAAGAGAGAGCATATTTCTCCTGTTTTGGCTTCCCTTCATTGGCTTCCTGTTAAATCCAGAATTGAATTCAAAATCCTGCTCCTCACATACAAGGTCTTAAATAATCAGGCCCATCTTATCTTAATGACCTTGTAGTACCATATCACCCTATTAGAGCACTTCGCTCTTGCACTGCAGGCCTACTTGTTGTTCCTAGAGTATTTAAAAGTAGAATGGGAGGCAGAGCCTTCAGTTTTCAGGCCCCTCTTCTGTGGAACCAGCTTCCAGTTTGGATTCGGGAGACAGACACTATCTCTACTTTCAAGATTAGGCTTAAAACTTTCCTTTTTGCTAAAGCATATAGTTAGGGCTGGACCAGGTGACCCTGAATCCTCCCTTAGTTATGCTGCAATAGACGTAGGCTGCCGGGGATTCCCATGATGCATTGAGTTTTTCCTTCCAGTCACCTTTCTCACTCACTATGTTAATAGACCTCTCTGCATCGAATCATATCTGTTATTAATCTCTGTCTCTCTTCCACAGCATGTCTTTCATCCTGTTTTCCTTCTTTCACCCCAACCGGTCGCAGCAGATGGCCGCCCCTCCCTGAGCCTGGTTCTGCCGGAGGTTTCTTCCTGTTAAAAGGGAGTTTTTCCTTCCCACTGTCGCCAAAGTGCTTGCTCATAGGGGGTCATATGATTGTTGGGTTTTTCTCTGTATTATTATTGTGCTATCTACTGTACAATATAAAGCGCCTTGAGGCGACTTTTGTTGTGATTTGGCGCTATAAATAAAATTGAATTGAATTGAATTGAATTAATAGGATGTGACTATTCAACATCAGTCCCACCAATGCAGACAGGAGGGTCAGAATATGTTTCTGCCACAGTCCACCAC